>NC_051164.1:90522169-90776736 GCF_013339745.2 Dermacentor silvarum
TTGGGGACGAATACGCTCGTACATTCAAATTTAGGCACGGGAAGGAAGAACAGGCGGTCGAAATCAGTCCGGACCCCACCACTACGGCCTCCCTCGTGACCCACCTCTCAGTGTCTGGACGTTAAGCATCACAAATTAATTGTGTGTGTCTTGCGCTAGTGTCGCCTTTAACAATTGTACGCACGAATTGACCCAGCGATGTATTGTTTAACTTCGACCTCACCCGCGGACAGGGCCCAATAGTCTGACAAATGCGCCCATCAGGACGTTTTCTTTTTTCTTCTTTCTGTAGAGAGGCGCTCTGGATTAATTAATTAGAGCGTAGAGCACTGCAGCGAGAGGTTACACAGCTCAGGCAAACAGGCACAAGGCTTCGACCAACTCGTCGTCGTCGTCTTTCTCGGAGCAATGCATACTGCTCGTTCTTCTTCAGTACATTTCGAACAATCTTGTCTGAATTGTCTAAATATTCACAGACGTGCTACACGCAGACTTCGCTGCCGCGCTGCTGTAGGTGGCACGGCGGTTAGCGCTTGAATGTAGGCTCCCTAAGTGGTAAGGGCGAGAGAGGAACCCGGTTGCATGCACTCCTCATACGTGGCGCATTTCGGCGGTGGCAGTACGGTGTTCCCCTACATTTGCTTCAATGCTAATCGCAGTAACGTCCACATTCATCGTGAGATAGGTTCTGCCGAAGTTTTCAGAAATAACTGGAAAGTTGCTGCGGCGCGTCTTTTTTAATTTACGCATTTGGCCGCAGCTATATGTAAGCGACTGCCGCCCCGAGAGTCCGGTCAACGGGAGACTGGTTTTCCGAGCGCGATGACCAGCTTTAATCCATTTAGTATCACATTATTTACGTACTACATTGCCGGTTCTCAAAAAAAAAAAAAAAGAAAGAAACCATTGACAAAGCCACGAAGAAGAAGGAGACTATGGCGCGCCGGCTGTCAGGACCAGCTGTCTGCACTGTCAGTAAGCAGGTCACGTGGCGTGCTAGTAATCGCCGGTCAATGAAGAAAAAAGCGTGTAAGAACAAACCGGGCTGTCTGAAATGTCCTCTGTGGGCCAAGCAGGAAACGTAAGGCAGACGTCGTTGCCAGTTATCTGGCGACTGCGTTTATCTTCCCTTGGTGCCCGTTCCATTACTTTACCAGACCGCTGGTTATCTGCTTTACGCGTTACGTTACGTGACCCAACTCCATTATTTCCTCTTCATATCAACTAGAATATCAGCTGCGCCTGTGTGCTCTCTGTTCCGAATCGCTGTCTTTCTGTCTCTTAACGTTACGCCTGTCATTTTTTTTTGAAGAAAATGTCTTCCCTTCACGAGTTGGCGCCACTTTTAAAGCGAAAGCTGTACTAACCTCGTCGAGCCGAGTTTCGCCGTCGCCAGCAATTTGATCTTCATTTGACCGCAGCTGCGCCGTAGCCTTGGCAACGCATCACGTGACTCGCCGCGAGCCGCTTCACTGGAGAGGGTCCGGAATGCCAAGCGCGCGAAGCTAGCGTCGGATACTGAAGAGCGAGCCATTCGGCTCGCAAAACGCCGTAAGCAGGACCGCAACCGTAGACAAAGCAGGCTTTGGACGAAAAAAACAAAACCAAAAAAAAAAAAAAAAACACCAAGCTTTCGCTTTGCATATCCAGGGTTAGCTGAGCTAAGCGGCAGCAATTGTTTTTCGTACCGGGTATGTCTGCTTCTAGCAGCTAGCATCTTTCGTAGGCCCATCTCGAACGCAGTATAGTCTTAAAATGTGACAAAACTGATGATAATGACGACGTTGCTCATTACGATGAATGAACCTGTTCTGATGAACCTATCTAATTTATTCTGAGAGCCGTACTTATAGTAATAATGATGTTGATGGCGACTATGATGACGACGACAGTGATTATTATGACGATTGTCATAAATATTAGATGATGAATATGTGATGATGATTACGATAATAATAACGATAACGATGATAAAAAATTCGGCACGGACACTTAAGGCTGCTTGCGTGTGGAAATGCGAAAGCATTATAGTCCCTTTGGGGAAACGTTTCTTTCCGCGCGTTCCGTGTCCGCGCAAGCTCTTGCCATGCGATCTAACTGCGCGTCAGGTAAGGGTAAATCAAAACGCGCTAAGAGTTTCAACGCGCTCGCTTGACCCGCGAGGAGTTCATAACTCGAAGGACCACTCAGCGCCGTTCGACAATAATGCTCTTTATTTTATACACTCATTTTACACTCATGACTTGGCGCCACCTTTTCCCCATTGAAGTGCGCCGTTACTGTTGAAGTGACGCACGCACTAGACGCACCTTTAGTCAACGAGAACCGTGGAGCCACCGTGGCGTAAGTGTAATTCAGTCAAGTTTCATCCGTGGCTTCAAGATAAATGAGGTAAAGGCGTTAGCTTACGCAGACGACCTAGCGTTTTTCTGCACGGATAAGCTCAGTGTTGAAAAGGTTGTAGGCTACAATAGAGAAATTTGGCAGCGCATCAGGAGCACGAGTGAACTGCTCGAAAAGCTTAGGCTTATGGTTCGGCTCCTGGTGTTATACGCCAGAACAGTTTGCAATCATTAAGTGGAGTGATGTTCCGCCAAAGTATCTTGGCGTGCCGCTAGACGCATATAAATTAAACGCGCACTATTGGTATGAACGGGTTCCGGCCTTGCAAAGCTACGCTCGGACATTTGTACCACGTCGACTTTCTATTTTCGGAAAAGCTGAAGCCTGCGATAAGTTTTTGGCAACAAAAATTTACTACGTATTAGAAGTTATTCATTGTGCCAGGCTCCACATCCAACGCTTTCACCGAAATTTTGCAACTTTCGTATGGTCTTCCACTTTTGAGCTCATGAGGTGAGACAATATTTTTAGGCCAGTTAGTGAGGGGGGGCTGGATTTAGTGCATTTTTACGTGCAGCAAATAGTGTCTCGTTTCTTCTTTTTTTTTCGCGATACTTCGCATCTTATAATTTAGTCATTCATGCAAGTCACACTTATTAATGATTTGATTCATTTAGTTGTTTCTTCAATTTTTTCTTCGCGTTTAGGCCTGGGGGGGGGGGGGGGGGATCATGCAAGATATTTACTTGGCAGTTCGTTTCCTGACAGTTCGGTTTTCCACGGAATACTTGCACTCCGTATCACGTAAAAGGTTATACAAGTATTTACTGTCCATGCTATTTCCACCTCCATTTTACCGATCACTATACATTGAATGGCCAGGCCACGATGTACTAAAGCGAGTTCGTAAAATGTGCATATCCCCATGCTGCAAAACATTCTTTTATAAACTCCATAGTGAAACTTTACCTGTAAGAACATGGCTACAGGAAAAGGGTATCTTTGTGTCTTCTGTTAACTGTCGTCTTTGTGATGTACCAGATAGAATTGAACATTGTGTAATTGGCTGCAAAGGCGCCATTCTATTTTGGGATATCCTCCAACGTACTCACAAGAAAGAACTTGTGAAATCAACCCTCATACTGTGCGATGCCTGCTGCCGACCTCTGATGGCAACGTACCTTTCGACATGTTTTTTTCTCATGTGAAAGCACAGTTTGTGGAAGGCGCGAATGAGGTACCGCAACGCCGAACCTGTTGTACCTACAAGGGTGAACTTGATGCGGATGACTGTGATCCTAAAACTACGTTTATGGTGGATGCATGGTGTTCAACCGGACTGGTACCCCATTTTGGTGAGGTGCTTATCTTTGCCACCTTTGTAAAGCGGAACCAGCATTACCACTTAAAGTAGGAACAGTGCCTCTTCTGTGTTTCTGTGTCTGACTGTCACTGCGCTCGCCATTCTATGACTATGCACAATTAGTCAGTGTTTTATTGAATTACATATCTTAATGTAATAAATATCACGAATGAAAGAAAAGGCAAAAAAAAAAAAAAAGCCGCCGCCGTGGTTTTGGGGAAGCGTGCTCGTCTCTCCCCCCCCGGAGGTCCGGGTTCGATTCCCACCCAGACCGAAATAACCAGATTTTCTGTTCATAGCCATTAATTTACTTTGCACACAGGAACCTACCTGAGAAATGTGACGTCAATCTGAGCATTTTGTGACGTGTTTTTACTCTTTGCGCCGTCGGCGATTTTTGGTGCCATCGCCCGGTCACGCTGCCGCCGGATTTTTGCGTAATGGGGCATATAATGATTTCTTAATAAAATTACGATTTCTATTTCCTTATTGGAACGTTCACGATTATGTACACAGTCATGATGATGTTCGCAGGTCTACCTCTCTTCTAGTGCACCTGGAAATAGCCAAGGCCACGTGGCCAAGGCAGTAATAGTTAGGCATATAGCAATAGAACGCTGTCCGAGTAGTTCCAGCACGAACCTCAGTGCTATCGCTGGCAATGTTTCGCCCTTCAGGCGAACCAGCAAATTTTTTAACAGCGAAGCTGTTTAAGCCAGCCGTAATTTGTGGTGCGTAGCAAGAAACTATCAAGAAAGAAAAAAAAAAGTCACAGCATATCCACGGGGTGAATCATGATGAGTGGGCGAAGCTCCGGAGGGAATCATCGGATCTCCCGCTTAAGGGGACGCTAGCACAAACGCGTTAGAAACGTGCAGTACTCTCTAGTAAGGGGGAGCGGCCACAGCGTCTTACGCAGCCATTTACACATGCCGGAACGTGCACCGCGTTTGCCGACGCCATCACATGACTGCTGAGAGAGTATATACCCCCCGTATTCATAAACGCTCCTCGACTTGAACTTGACTTGCCACCGCCTTGGGCAGCGCGTTCGAAACGCGTTGAAGGTAAGGCGGAGAGGCCACAGCGTCTTACACCAGCTGTAACGCGCTAGCACAAACGCGTTAGAAACGCGCTAGAAACGCGGCCTTTCGTTAATGTTGGGTATTTATTGCCATCGTGGTGCGTGTGTCTATGTGCGCTTCGTGGCGTAGTGGGCTAACGCCGCGCGCTCGGAAGCGAGGGGTCCCTGGTTCGATTCCGCACTACGGACACAACTTCGGAATTTTTGTTCTCATTTTTCTCAGACTGGTTACACACTACTACTACTACGACGGGGACGGAACGGGTGCCGATATAAGGAGATTCGCTCCTAAAAGCAATACTTTCTTGACGAGGCGGGATTCGAACCCGCGTACGCCCCGGTTCCAAGGCGAGCGTCGTAACCTAGGCTATACAGCCACGTCTGCAGAGCATGCATTTATGCGAACCATATGACTGCGTTCGAGCATGGTCGTCTACGTCCACAGCTGGTGCGTTCCTACGCTCGTGCTTCGGGAGTCTACAGGCAACGCTGTCTACTCGTGTTCTGCGAGGTGAAGAGGTTTTGCGCGCTATGAGAGCGAGAGAGAGACGCGTTCACGCGTTCACGGAGCGGGTCTCCTTGGCGCTGAGCCGTGCTCCCTCAAGGGCTGCAGAAGATAGCGCCAACCTTTCCCTTTCCCTCAAGAACCACTTATCATCGGGTCTCCTGGAACGCGGTGTCGGTGTTGCAAGTGGCGCTGTGCAACGCGTAGTGACGGCCGTATGTCTGAGACGCGCGAAAAGAAATTATCATCATCATGAGTAATAAGATCAAAAGTTCGCGCGCACTTCCGGAAAATGCTGGGCTACGATCGCCCAGCTTCGCTGTTTCAAGCGTTGCGCGGCCGAGTGCAAGGTTGAGCGTTTTTTTTTTTAATGATATAGCTTCAAGCCTATAACGATGGTATATTTCGAGACGCTAGATTAAAAGATAATATGCAAGCTCGAAGTCTACTGTACCTCACTTCTATAATTTATAATTGTCCGTAATAATAAATAGATATTGAGACGAAAGTAAGCATCGTAGGCAGAGCAAATGTGGAAGCTTTCTGAGATCACTTATGTGGGCAGCGTTTTGCTTGGCTGGCTCCATGAGCAATTCCTGGCTGTCGTGTTCTGTTCGCACCTACCGTTTGGAACTAGCACTGGTTGACTTAAATTGTATAAATTTTAGTAAGGCTGGGGTTCCCGGCCGTCTTTCGTTTTCCTCGGTGTCCTCTGGCCCACGCAGCACACTTCAGGAACTGGGCCGAGTACGGCCCGCAGCTGGAAAAAAAAAGGATAAAAAAAATGATGCCCGAAACTTTATAGTGGGGACTTGTCAGATAGTGCGGAATTATTCTTTCCAGTCGCTCATCTTGCGCACATTGGTTGCTGGTCGTATGACGGCGACGTTTGATGTCACACGTTGTCGCTTCAACATGGCTTTCGCAATTAATTGTCCTCCTGGGCGAGCTGGGGGGGGGGGGGGGGGAGGGATAATTGGGTGTTTGAACTGTATAAATAATTGTAAGAGCCGTGCTGGAGCGCCCACGTTTCATCGATGTCAACTAGAGGTTGAATCACCTTCCACAGCTTCTTTGTTATCGTTGATGTTTCAGTGCCTTAGGTGTAACGCTGATAGAATGCAGTGACTATACGTTTTATAACAAGCATGGCGATAAAGTACTGGTCATGTGCTTCAAGTACACGCTCAAAGCCTTTCATATTCGTCAGAGAAAATTGCCTTTCGTGATCATTGCCGTCTGTGACTATTTGGCCTAGGTACAGTACATTTAATGACCAAGCAGTTCGAGAGAACTCGGTTCATGCAAATTGCTTGTATACACAGCGATCTAAACGTTCATTCATGTTGCAGTAAATATGCTAGCGAGCATGCAAACGAGCAGGCTGGAACGAGTTAGCGTGGTGAATCGATTACCCGCGAAAATGCAAGTTTGAACCCTGTAGTTGTCAATGTGTGAAGAGCAGCTTCCCTGCGGTGAAATGAGCTCAACGTTGCTTTTATTAGGTGCGAAGCACCCGTAAAATAGTGGTGTTTCGCATAGTGAACTATGTAGCGGTTAGCGGTCATTTCAGGGCACCCAAACGCCCAAAGGTAATAAACAGGTAAATGCGGTGACGCGCGTGGCGGCCGAGGCAAATATGAATTCGATCGGCGGTTACTTCTTGGCTGTGAACGGCAACCTGTTGTTTCCCTGCTGAGGAATGAGAGAGTTTGTGTTCTGTACTCATCTAGGTTTGAGGCCCTGTGTGCGTTGAGCCCCACGCGCCAGTGCGCACGCGTGGGCCTCAACACACACGCGCACACAACACACACACACACACACACACACACACACGCACACGCACACGCACACACACACACACACACACACACACACACACACACACACACACACACACACACACACACACACACACACACACACACACACACACACACACACACACACACACACACACACACACACACACGCACGCACGCACGCACGCACGCACGCACGCACGCACGCACGAGAGAATGAAATAAAGGAACACGGCGCTTTTCGCGCGCCGTATACATTGACTCACTCATGCTCCAATTAATATGCAAACAGGCGCGCATGCATGCCAGTAGGAATCCGCGTGCAGCATTCATATGTAGTTTCTGGTGGACGGGCCTGAAGCCATATGACGAACAATGTGCGGGACTGAATCTCGGGCGCGATTCGTATCTTGGCGGGAGCGCACGTTGGAATAACTAATGAATATTGTGTACCGTTTGCCTCGTTGGTGAAGGTGGTTTGCAGAAGGGACCCAATCACTGATATTGAAAAAAACACCGCCGGCTGCGTAAGCGGCACCCGGTATCCGTTCACGTAGCCACCGCCATCGGCATTTCACGCACACTTCTTTTAATCAGTTCTGTACAGGTATGCCACATCTCCTGCTTGCGGGTCTGTTTGTGTGTATGTATGTATGTGTCGATTTATTCAAAGATGGAGGCGATATCATGCTTGAAAAGCTTGCGGCCCTGTATACGCAATGCCTCACGACTTAAAGTATACCAGGAAGCTGGAAGAACGCCAACATTATACTCTTCCATAAGAAGGGAGACGTTAAAGAATTGAAGAATTATAGACCCATTAGCTTGCTTTCAGTATTGTATAAAATATTCACCAAGATAATTTCGAATAGAATCAGGGCAACACTTGACTTCAGCCAACCAAGAAAACAGGCTGGCTGCAGGAAGGGATATACTACGATGGATCATATCCATGTCGTCAATCAGGTAATAGAGAAATCTGCAGAGTACAGTCAACCTCTCTATATGGCTTTCATAGATTATAAAAAGCATTTGATTCAGTAGAGATACCAGCAGTCATAGAGGCTTTGCGTAATCAAGGAGTACAGGAGGCAAGCATGAATATCTTGGCAAATATCTAAAAGTATTGCACAGCAACCTTGGTTCTCCACAAGAAAAGTATAAAGATACCTATCAAGAAAGGAGTCAGGCAAGGCGACACAATCTCTCCAATGCTGTTCACTGCATGCTTAGAAGAAGTATTCAAGCTCTTTGACTGAGAAGGCTTAGGAGTGAGGATCAGCGGCGAATATCTCAAAAACCTTCAGTTTCCAGATGACATTGTCCTGTTCAGCAACGATGGGGACGAATTACAACAAATGATTGAGGACCTTAACCGAGAAAGTGTAAGAGTAGGGTTGAAGATTAATATGCAGAACACAAAGATAATGTTCAATAGCTTGGCAAGGGAACAAGAATTCAGGATCGCCAGTCAGCCTCTAGAGTCTGTAAAGGAGTATGTTTATCTAGGTCAATTACTCACAGGCGACCCTGATCATGAGAAGGAAATTTACAGAAGAATAAAATTGGGTTGGAGTGCATACGGCAGGCGTTGCCAAATTCTGACTGGGAGCTTACCAGTGTCGTTGAAAAGAAAAGTGTACAATCACTGCATTCTACCGGTACTAACATATGGGGCAGAAACTTGAAGGTTACCAAAGAAGCTCGAGAACAAGTTAAGGACCGCACAAAGAGCGATGGAACGAAAAATGTTAGACCTAACGTTAAAAGACAGGAAGAGAGCGGTGTGGATCAGAGAACAAACGGGGATAACCGATATTCATGGTTGACATTAAACGACAAAAATGGAGCTGGGTAGGCCACGTAATGCGTATGATGGATAACCGGTGGACCATTAGAGTTACAGAATGGATACCAAGAGAAGGAAAGCGCAGTCGAGGACGGCAGAAAACTAGGTGGGGCGATGAAGTTAAGAAATTCGCAGGCGCAAGCTGCAATCAGCTAGCGCAAGACAGTGTTAATTGGAGATCGCAGGACAGGAAGAGGCCTTCGTCCTGCAGTGGATAGTATAAATATCGCCTCTCATGATGTTATGATGATGATGTATGGCTGTATGGATTATGTATGTATGTATGTATTTATGTTGTATGTATGTGTTATATGTAGTATGTATGTTGTATAGTTGTATGTATGTATGTATATGTATGTATGTATGTATGTATGTATGTAGTATGTATTGTATCCTATTGTATGTAGTATTATGATGTATGTATTGTATGTATGTATGTATGTATGTATGTGTAGGTAGTATGTAGACTGTATGTATGTATGTATATGTATGTATGATGTATGTATGTTATGTATGTATTGGGCTGTCGTACATAAGCGACCGGGGAACAGCGCAAAAAAAAACAATCATGGACACAGAAAGAAGGAGGAGACACACACCAGCGCTGACTGACGACTGAATTCAGTCGTCATTCAGCCTAATTATTCAGCCTAATTCAGCCTAATTAGACATTTTGGGCGTGTGACACTGGGCGTGTGAACACTCTTGACCAGTCCTCCAGAGTGACTAGTGGGCCACTGGGTAGGCGCCCGAATATACAAAACGGAATGAGAGCCGAGAAGGGGAGAATGGAGAATTCGACAACAGAAAACTGAACAAGTCAGCTACCGAGAATTGGAAAAATGTCGGCTCCGAAAGAGGCCGAGTGGGGAGAAAGAAGTTAACCGAATGGAACGAAAACAGGGGAGTTAATTCTGTAAGCGTCCACGTAGTGGACATGTCCATTTCGTCTGCTGCTGAAGTTCTGATTGGCTGGGCCTGGGTACGCGTCAGGAGGAGACAGGCGCCTTCAGCCAATCGGCACTTCAGCAGCAGACGAAATGGACATTCCCACTATGTGGACACTTACAGAACACCTCCCCAGAGCGTGCATCGAGCGAGGAGCTTTGGCCTGCAGAAAAGTGCAGATGAGGACGGTAGCAGAAAACCGAAACAGTCGTCGGTTGCACAGAAGTGAACAATTCGGCAATGCACTGTGGCATTGCATTGCTTCAATGCTAATCGCATTAACGGCGACTTTCGTCGTGCGATGGATTCTATTAGAATTCTTTTCTTTTTCAAGAAAAATAGTAGAAGATGACGTAGTCTACGCTGAGAGATAGAGAGGAAGAACGAACGAGACTTTAGCATAAAAGAAGAGGGACAGGGTGAATTCACCCCTGCAGGAAAAAGAGGACGTTAGCCGCAAGCGCGCCGTAGCGGTACTAATCACATGAAAAAAATCAAGCGCCGGGAAGAAATTTGTGAGGAGGATTGCATGATAAAAGAAACTGTCGTAGCGTTCCCATATAGCATTCGGCCAAGTTGGCGCGCGAACTCAATGCACATTTTAACATCAATGCGGAAGGAAGTCGAAAGACGCGCAATCACTCTCGCACTCGAGCGAGCACAAGCGCTAGAAAAAGAAGAAAGAAAAATGTTCAGCTTTCATTATACGACGACTCGCTTTCTGTTTCCTTCATATATCATCCTGCGTGTCAGAGCCAAGGAAGCAGGCCACACAGAAAAGGGGCTCACCTCGTCGCCTTTCCCTCGGCAGCGAACACAATGCTCAGGATAAAAAAAAAAAAAAAAAAAAAAAAAAAAAAAAAAAAAAAAAGGACCACATACTATTTACTCCCTACACGGCACTGCCTGATTCCCCGAGCTGCACTTTCAGATCCGTCGGGCGTAGGCTTGCAGATTCCACCCGCCCGAGGTGGTCTTCTCCGCTAACTTGCGCGTCCTGAAGTAAGACGAGCTGATCTCGAGAAGAGGAAAAAAAAGGGGAAGCCCGCGAGGTGCCGCTGCTGTCGACTTCTCCCGTGTCGCTGTTCCGCAGCCCTTAACGGAGTTGCTGCTGCGGAAATGACGCTAGCGGACACCCGTATCCCGAAAAAGGAGATGGGAGAATGAGGTGGCCGAGGGGCCTTGATTAGGATGAAGCAGACCAGTGAGACCTAGCCCTTATATTATCGAAAGACGACGGAGTGTTCTTAAGACTATCCAACGTAAGCGTATCTATATATATATATATATATATATATATATATATATATATATATATATATATATATATATATATATATATATATCCTTGAAACACGGCGCAAACTTTGTAGAAGAAATGCCCAACCTGTAGCATAAATAGTTGAGTTCCATCAGGTCAGTCGTCATAATTAAAAAAATTGATTACGGATATCCACATAGGTTGTGCGCTATATCACGAAAATAAGTCAAATATTTGTTACTAGTAGGTGCGCTGGTTGTTGTTTAGTTCATGGTCTTCTGATGCAAGAAAGAACGCGAATGGAAAGCAGTGATAAAGAGCAACTCGTCGAACCTCTCGTCAAACCTGGTAGTACGCTTCTTAAAATATATTTGCTTTACATTACTTTCCGTACTAAAGTGACTTATGACATTATTTTTGGTTAGCAGAGGGTGACGTTTACCTTCAGTGCTATTTAATCATTGTTATCTGGTCGTGGCTACTCGGAACATTCGAAAGCAAGTTGCGTATGGAGACATCGCGACTTGAAAAGGCTACAGAAGCTCCCGATACGGCGTCGCCAACAGCTACTATTCAGAAACCTCGCGTTCTCACATGAAAAGTTATGGGGACAGGAGGTCAATCATTGAAGTTTGCCTTCCCAACCGTCGTGTAGGTGTACTATTCTGTTTTGTCTTCACGTTCCAGGCACGGAGCCTCACTTGTGAAATTTCATTTTCCCAGGCGTTATGTACCTACGCTATTTTTTGTTTTGTCTTCACATGAGACATTCTTGGCACAGAACCTCACTAATTGAAAGTTATCATCCCAGCAATCACACAAGTGTACTGTTCTGTTTTGTCTTCACATGAGAAGCTGTGAGCACAGAACCTCACTCATTGAAATTTATCTTCCCAGCAGTGATGTAGCTATACTCTTGTACAGTGTAATTACACTCCGGACAGCTTGACTCTCCCGTTATGGTGCCTTAGTCAGGCTTAGTCTGTTGTCGTCGTGTTGTTTTAAATCACGATAACGCCTTCATACAGTGACTATTGATCCAAAGTGTTTCAGCCTTAATACAGGTTGAAAAGGTTAGGTCGTGTCCATGTTATCTATTGTTATCTATTGGCTCGCCGATTAACCGGCCGATGAACAAAGTGGCTGATTCATTGACATAGTCGGCCTTATTAATGAAACATAAACATTTCTATAAGGAGTAAAAAGGAGAATAACAGTATTGTTTCAGTTTAACTTTTCTGTTTCTTTTTTTGTGGCAGATATCGAAATGATGAGAAGTGACTCCACGGTGACAAAGGTTAAGCTCCCCCGAGACAGTGTAACCCATGGGATACATACGAAGCAGCCGGACGTCGATTTCTTAAAGGCAATTTTTTTCAAGCAAGCACTACTCACCCTTCACCTTGTAGGTTCCTTAACTCTGTCTAATTTAATATTTCGGAACAATAACCTTCGCCACTGCGGATTATACTAGTGGCTCAAACTAGCCCTTTAATTTTTGTATTTCGATCCAAAATGGATATAACGGTTTCAGGGTCGATTGCCTCCTACCATGTGTACCACTGCCCTGTCGTCAGATCATATTGTTGTGCTTGTGCTTGCTTAGTCGCTCTTGGTAAACTATGCAACAGCCACATATTGCCTTCCTCAAAAAAAAAAAAAAAAAAAAAAAAAAAAAAAAAAAAAAGGCATTTCAATCTGTCAGCGTCGGTTTACGAACTGACGCGTTGCCAACGCCAGCAACGAAGCTATTCCGTTGCTCGCGCTGTTTCTTTTTCTTATCTCTGGTTGACACCCGCGTTTTTTTCACGACGACGTCACCTGACCACGTGGTACGGTATACGGATGCAGGGGTGCCCACAGATAGGAACACGGCAACGGTTGGGACAACAGGCGCCAACTCCGTGTCTGGAACAAAGATAACCCGAAGGAAGCACAAAACTTAGTCGGCGCGCCTATAAAAGACGACGCTAGACGCCACTGAATACATTTCCCTTGTTGCGTGATCTCTTTGCGAGGGTGCAAAGTGCGCGCTAAGTTCCGGCGCGAGCCATTGTCTGAGTTTCCGCGTTGGAATCGATGCGACTACCGAGTGCGCCACCTCGCATTATTCTCGTATCTGGAAGAGCCATTACCGCGTCGGTTTAGTGCAAGAATGTGGTTATAACCCTTCGATCTTCTTGCTTTCCTTTTCTTCCGCCATCTTTCCGGCCATTTATTCTGTACCACACTATGGGGTTGACAACCAGAACCCGCGTCCCCGGTTAATCTTGTATTCCTCTCCAAGAAAAACTTCCCCTAGAAAGAAGGCCGGATACTACGTGGGGCGCCGATGCGTCTCGACCAACGCACGTTCTGGGGGAACGAATATTTTCGAAGCGAGAGTCTATGTTAGAACTTCGAGCGAGTGAAGGTGTCCCGAGCACAGACTGGTTTTAGCGCGTTCCCTAATGCCGCCAGTTAGCTTGTATAGTCATTTCTTGGGTGATTGAGAAGTTGCGAGATTCACTGCAAATTAGCAATCTTGTCGGATCCAACGTGGAAATTTTTGTCGGGATGATATATTTTGCAAGTTGGGGCTCCCACAGCTATGGAGTTTCCTACTTAAATTGCTGGAGTTTCCTACTACTAAAGATACGCCTTGCGAGAGTGTGACGCGGCGACGTACGCTGGATGGCTAAAGAGTTTTTGTATTGCGTTCCGCCAGCAACTACCTACCTCATCCTGTGCGGTGTATGGGCAGGCTTACACATATTAAAGAGTTTAAAAAAATCACCAGAAAGACATATGGCGCTAGTGTGTACGGGATTTGTAAGTATGCCGGATCAGCTCGCGTGCTAGTGACGGACAGTAGTACAGTGCCTAGAATATAGTTTATAGTATATTCTACGCACTGTAGCAGTAGTGTATGGATTTGCCTAAACTTGGTCCTTCTGGCTTCAAACTGCTTTGTCCGTTCTGCAAACTGATCGTTTTCAACAACGTGTTGCGTTATAAATTTCTCAATTCGCGACGATTACGCACAGTCTGCGGAGACTAAATATGTTTCTGCGTTTAAAATGCCATGAGTGTTCTGAAATTTAGCAGGATAAAGCGCAATAAATGACGTCACGAAAATGTTTGAAGCCACGAGCATGAATATAAATGCAAATTCACGTACTAACCATCATTCCCGTGGTAACGGACCAATCGCAGCCGCAAGAGTATCCCCTAGTAATTTTCTAAACTATATGCTATATAGACAGACTATCCACAGACTGTTTACACCTATAAACTTGCAACTTTGCACTTTACGTCAGCTGTCGCGTACATGTCTCTATACGAGCGGCTTCGCACAGGCATGCTGATGACGTGATCGCACGCGATCTAAGCTGGATTTTGCAGGGGTTCTAACTAACGCCAGGCATAGATAAGTCCGAGAATAGTGTTTCCGCAGCCTCGCCTACAAGGGCCCAAACCGTCTTCAAAATGTAGAACTTTCAGACGTGAGTGATTGCTTGCTGATCTTATTGCTTGTGAAGTACCGGGGCCGCAGGCGTTGCTTTGTGTAGCTTATCGTTGACCGGGTTGAAGACGTGCGCCAACTTTTATCAACGAAGCTGGCACCCACTGTTTGTGTATACATAAGCGTAAAATATATATATTTTTTTCGCGGCGTGGTTGGTTCATACTTATGATGATGAAACTGGTACCCCAAGACACAAATAAAGTTGAAAACCTGAAACTGAGGTTGCTCGTCAGCACACTTAGTTACGTCGTCAATTCGCCGTCGCCATCCTTAGGCCATCTTCTCAATATCAGCTTCGCCATCGCTGCATGGGGGAAAACATAATATTGTACATTACCGCCATTGCGGATCGAATTCTTGCCCCCGTGGCAATGGGCAGTTTGAAAGCCCCGCGAGGTAACTACTGCTCTATCGCGCCGTTTTCCCTCTTTTTCGTTCATCGTATTTATATCTCTGGGAAGAAACGACTCTTGCAGTTAGTATAAACAGACAGGCGACAGACGATGTTGAATGCAGGGCAGATAAATGACAGTTCTCGAGAAAAGGTCGGTGTTCGCTCTGAGAAACGATGGCGCTCAGTGCACTACGCAAACGATTGATGTTACCTTCTCGTTGCCTCGTGACGTTTATGATTGTTTTTTTTTTGTCGTTTGTTTGTGTAGTGCGCTGATTGCCATCCTGCCTGAACTGTTTCAACTCGCCCAAATCACCACCCTGTTGCTCTGAGAGCCGGCTGCTTTCGCAGTAAATGTATTCAAGCCTGAGTAATCACTGAGGTCTACTCACTAAAAAAAAAAGAAAACAATAAGAAATATGTCGAGGAAACCCATCGTTGGTTGTCGAAATGTCGGTTATTATAGCGGTAACTTTTTAAACGTTTCTGACGAGCTTTAGCACACGCCAATTGTCCCTTCTACATCGTGCAGTCACCGATTATTCAGACGTACAAAGTCTGACGTGAGCTAGAGCACGAAATAACTTCTATATACTTCATAAGCCGCAGTTCGCATTTCTGATTCTTGCTGGCTCGATAAGTTTGCCGCAGGATATGCATATCACATTAAAAAAGCCGTTGTGTTCAAGCTAGCTTAGTTACAGCATCAGACTCTTTACAAAATACGTATGCCTAATCTCTCTTACCTGTTACCGTAGAGCTACAACGACGTGCTTCGAACAGTTGCATTCATGCTCTGGGCGTTACAAAACGTAAAATTTCATTCACTGCTGCCCACGAATCGGCACGGCCGCTGCATTCATTGAGAGAAGTTAACCTTAATGAAAAGCTCCAATCATTGATTCATCGACAGCAGGGCCGAGATTCCAGCAACAGTGTGTACTAGCGCACCTATCTACGAGAAGCTGTCATAGAACCTTTGGCGCGCACCTTAACTGTCACAAAGCTGCGCACGCACAGAGCGGAGAGGTAGAGAGAGAGTTCCCTTTGCCGTGACTCGATCACATGGAACGAACGGATGCCCCCGTATACCCGCAGAGCGAGTGATGACCGCAGGCAAACAGATTCGTACCGGAAAGGGTGAGGACGGCGAGGGCATTGAAAGCACCTTGGCGGGTGCGGTGGCGTCTTCCGAGACGGCAGAGATCTTCGTTATACCGCCCGTTCTCCCCACGTTTGATCCCGACCGCTCCCTTTGTTCGTTGTGGGCCCGGAGCGCGCGCGCGGCTCGGCCCTTTGTAAACGCCGCACGTTCCATCCACAACGCTTTGCTTTGCTATACAGCTGCGGCGCGGGGGTGTCCTCACGAGGGAAGCAATCGGCCGTCGCTTGCACCACCGCCTTGTCACTGGTTGCGTGTTCCTGCGCGACTACTGGGCATAGCTGCTCATACGAAGGGGGTATATTATATAATTCCGCACGGACAATGATATACCCGGATTCGCTTTGTGTCTTGTTTGTGTTCCAGACAACTAAGAGGATGACGCTGGCGTCACAGTCGGTGTTTACATGAATGCATCAAGTGTCGCGTTGCATTCTTGTAAACGGCGGTAAGGCGCTAGGATTGCGAATCGCATTAGGGAGCTTTAGGTTTCGCCCGCCTAAAGTTGGCAAACTCGATCCTCCTTGCGTGCAAGAGAACGCGAAAGGAGTGCAAACGAACGCAAACAGGGCGTGGCGCTTTGGGTACGCAAATATGCTTGGGTCTGAGAGCGTTCTCTCGCGTTCTTTTGTACGTCCGGCGGTTTGCGTGGTACATGTAAACGTCAGCGTATCGCATTGAGAGAGAGAGAGAGAGAGCAAAATGTTAGACTGCTGACGTCGTGTGTTCTCCTTCGGTCACCGGCGAATCCCAAATCGCTGGACACAGGGGACAGTATTCTGTAACACCTAGTGGACATGTCCATTTCGGCTGCTGCAGAAATGCTGATTGGCTGGGCTCATTTCGCGCTGGGGTATCAGCGCGAAAGAAACAGGCGCCGACAGCCAGTTTCTTTCTCGAAGCATCCAGCCAATCGGCGGCGGTCAAGATGGAAAGCTCATTAGGTGGACACTTATATGCAGATACAACTCACGCTTTGGAATCGACGCGTAACGAATCTCTTGTGAAGAGTCCAAGAAAATGCTATAAGTTTGCCCATTTCATTTCATTCCTGCTTATTTGGCGTAAAGGAAACTGGTGCGCACACGTGTGCTATCGCGAACCCATGCTACGCAATGTGACACACGCGGTGTTCATCTCAAAGAGTTTGTTGGCGTTGGCACGATAGAAGCATACTTGCGATTGTGGACCAATGGTTCGAGCATTGGGCTCCTGTGCTGGGGGACCGAGGTTCCACCCCCAACACCGGGCGCGCAATTAAAAAGTATTTAAGTATGAACTATTCGCAAAGAGAGCAGAAACTAGCATGCCAGAGTCTGGAAAATCCGCGAGACTTCGCAAAAAAAAAAAAAAAAAAAACTTCGCTTTAGAAGCAAGCACCCTCTGTGCCATGTATTTATTTACGAAAATGATCTTGCCTCAATTTCAGAATTTAGATTGCCTAAATTTCAAGTATACCTGTTTTCATATCGCTGGTCTTTGTACTTTCCGCAGAGATCGCGAGCAGCAACAATTCTTCGGAGGGCGTAGGGCTCAATTACTACCACCCCCAGTCCTCCCTCTACAATTACAATGCCATTGTCACCAACACTCGTTCGGCTTTCTGCATACATAACGCGCGATCACCTGCAGTAACAGACAGACAGACGACAGACAGACAGAGAGATGATGATGGACGAACGGACATTCAATACACGTAACACATACAGACAGAGAGACATGCGAGCAAGCAAGCAGAGAATGAAAGAAAGTAGCGTTCAACTACAGCAGTGCAGCAGATGCGTCCAGTGGCCCATACTAACGAGCGCGCGTGCGAATCGCCTGACAAACCCAGTTAGAGGCCGTTATGTATTATACAGCAGTCTGAAAGCCGTGCACCCGGTGCCGAGAACCGCAGATTGGAGCTCACTGTCGCATCGTGTTCTGCGGTACCAAATATTCCATCTTCTTCTTTTGCGCTGCGGTATTCGCAGCGACCGTTCACGGACCGCTGTCCGTCCCGACGTCGCTATGTAGTCTCCGCACGGAAGACGGGAGTTCTCCCGTATCTACGGGAAGAATAAGCATATAAGAGTGCGGCGAGACGAGGTTTGTTCGAACACCGCGATCGTACGAGGCACCGAGATTACGCACGCTTCTACGCCGTTGAATACGGCGGAACATATAATGATCCAGTGAAGGACTAAGATGGCGAGCTGAGCTTTTATCCTAACGGGACATCTCATGTGCCCTACTCCGTCAATCGTTTGCCATTAGCGCAGTTTACATTTAGTGATAATTGTAGGATCACTGCCCATAAACTCTGTGCACAGGAATGCTTTAGAAGTCAACGAACAATCTCTATGACCCATAGCGTATCACAGTAATGTTCGCTGCTGAACACGTGGTCATGGTCTTGATTCCCGGTTGCGTCGGCCGAGTTATCGTGGAGGAAGGCTTCAAATGTGCAGGTGTAATTAGATTTTAGTACGCGACAAATAAATCCAGGTTGTCAACACTAGTTCGGAGCCAATCACTACGACGTCTTTCACAGCTCGATATCAGTGTTTTATTGTCGGAAAGGTTTTTACATCACCTCATGTTATCTTCCTTTGATCATTCAACAATTTATTGCTCGTGGAGAAGCCGGTGGTAAATTGTTGCTAACACTTCTAGTTTCTAGTTTTATTCAAATAATTAAAGAAGTCAATCTCTTGCGTAAAACAAATGCTCCTTTTACATCCACATTTTCTGAGGATTTTCGTATGCAAGAAAATGCATATGAAGTGGCATAGCAGTAGTGATACACTTAGTAGTGGCAGGTTGCAGCATACTTGCTCAGGCCGACCTCTCTGTCTTTGTTTAAATAAATTCTATCTCCATAGTGCTTACATACATGGCTGGTTAAGCGGGCAAAGCATGAGAGAAATGGGTTGCTGGTAGGAAATTTGAAAAAAAAAGTGGCCTAAAAAAGTTCGTTTTGCGAAGGGAGGGTCCTTTCTTCCGTCTATGTGCTCTGGAACTATTATTCGAAGTCGGCAGCTTTACCAACTCACCGACTTGAGAGCGTTATTGCAGAGTATGTCTAGACATATTTACTTGTGGCGACGTTGATGGGGTGAAGAAAAATGTGCATGGAAAAAGAGAAACAAGAGAAAAGAAGATGAACCATGGCGTGATTTGCTTGGTGAATCACTAACTTTATGCAAACTAAACAATGATACAATGGGACGTCTCGCAGTACTAGTACATTACGAGTAAACGGCACACTAGACGTGAGGTTGAAAGCGAGCTTTCCGAACCTCCACTATCGTTTTTTTTTTTTTTTTTCCCCGAATAGCATGCGCCTTTCTTAGGCACGTTCTTGCTCAACAGCTTTTGGCTTGCAAGATTACTTGTCTTTGTCCTTTTTTATCCTTCTTGATTTCTTTTCCCCCAGAGGCCTGGTATCATCTCTTCTTAATAACAATGGACGACCACTCGCGGAGAAAACGGTGACACTGGATGACAAACAGGCTTGGCCTTTCTATGGTGTACCGGAGAGACTGCGGCGGTCTCAGCGTCCACATCTACTTTTTGCTTTCTCCTGTAAAGGGTGCATCACTGCAGCTATACAGTTATTGCGGCGAAGCAACAGTTTCAGGCGTTCACTCACAAATTACACACGCACACACACGCACGCACGCAGACGCTCTTACGGATACAAACGCGACCAGACAGACACATACGCGCAGACACTCACGTACGTGCAATAACGCACGTATGTACGCGTAGCAATACAGGGTAAAAAAAAAAAAAATCAGACGGGTGGCTTACATTTAAAGCGAAGCAGGTCATCCTAGAAATGGGACGTAGCGGTAGAAGTAAAAATTAAAAGGGCTATGGAAAAGACTTGAAGAGGGAAGTGCAGGTTGAAAGCACCTGTCTTATGCTTAAAAGAGTGAAAAAAAAAAAAACTCTAGAGGGGCAACAAAGACAGGAAAGTTCGTAGCACTTCAAAACAGACGTGCACTCCACGGATTTGCACACGGGCTGCGCGCCTAGAAGTGTTTGCCTGAGGATTTGGCGCAAAAATAGAAAGAAAGAAAGAAAGAAAGAAAGAAAGAAAGAAAGAAAGAAAGAAAGAAAGAAAGAAAGAAAGAAAGAAAGAAAGAAGATCGAATGTGACAGAGCACTTATGGAGCCGTCCTTCAAGCCGTTGCAACTGTGGTATGGATAGTGGGCCTTTCTCAGTGGTGATTGCAACAGAGGTGGCATTAAGAAATCTTCTCACATGCGGAAGTGGACTAGACTTGACCAGTCGTTACATTTCGGAAACGTGAAGCAACAGCCCAGGAATACTTTGCATTGCCGGCCGCCAACTTCGTCCCGTCAATTGGGTACGTAGTAGCACAAAGTCAATAAAATGCATAATATGAAGGACAGTACGAATAAACACTTCATTGGAATGTTTCACGGCGCCATCTACCACCTTGAAGTTATGTTTCACCCGTCGGTCGTTAGTGACCAATTAAAACTTGGTTTGTGTTCTGACTCCAAGAATATTTAGGTGCAAATGAAGACACTGACAAGTAGGCTTTTTATTTCCGATAGCAAGTAATACGTAGCGTTTGAACTGGTTGGGGGGAACGCTTTTGTCAGAGTCAGAAGTCTCTTATGTGTCATATGTGCCTCCGAGATTTCTATCGCTGCATTTTCTTATTTTTTAAACCTTTGCATACATTCCTGTAATCTTGTTTGAAGCATCTTGTATGTTATGCGTCTAATCACGTCGAAAAAAATTAAAATAAAGGCTGCATACATTCCTGTAATCTTGTTTGAAGCATCTTGTATGTTATGCGTCTAATCACGTCAAGAAAAATAAAATAAAGGCTGTAAAGGACGCAACGATGTGCACGGGTATTTCAGAGGCGAGAGCCTTATTTTGTCGAATGTGTGCTGAGTGGAGCCACTATACCGCCGCCGCGGTTAACACAGATACTTCACAAACAGGTGCAGTACTGATGCCTTGCTAGCGCGAGTTTGTTAACGTACGCCTAAAACGGGGGTTAATGCGCAAGAAACGTATGTCAGCGCCACCATCTGCGAAAAAAATTTGTTGGCATTGCTACCGCAAGTTGTCTCAGCTGGAGTTTTATGCGGAGTTCTTTTTTCTAGTGCTCATCATTTTCGGCATTTGTGATTTTTTTTTGTGGTCTATTAGTATTTTGAGCTCAAGGGCACAAGACTTCCTACGTTTACATGCTGAGCGTGGGTCAAGTGCATTCGTCTTAAATGTCTATGCATGCAACTACTTTGCTTTGCGGCAGTGTTGTTCTTGCTACTAGATACGCTGGAGAGGATTCGTTCGAAACATCCGCTTCAAATGTTGAGGAAAGTTCATCGAAAGAATGATAAGTGCTTATACAATGAACTTTTAAAAAGTGTTCGTCATGCCAAGAAAGTTTCACAAAGTGTTACAAAGTTTATAGATTGTGGAATACTCAAGAGATTATGGGAAATGATCAAATTATGCTTTGGAATTCTAAGGTGTGTCAAGCAGTGCGTCGGTTCAGAATTGTCGCGCGCGTCAGAATAAACTTCGTTGTATTGAAACTCATTTTAGAGGAAAAATTCTAGTGAAATTAGTATTCAAGCGTGTGGAGATTGTGCGTGCTTTGGAGGTTAAATTAGAAATTGTCAAACTTGGGCTAGGGAAGGGGGGCAAACCAGTTTTACATTTGAAGAGTACTAGGCACATGGCGACGAAACGCGAGTCCTTTCTCCGCGTGTCATGTATGATTTCTTAAACTCAATGTCACGTGGTTTTTCAAAGGTAGCGAAGAGGAGGTTGCCAATTTCAAACGCTTGGAAAAGAAGGGATCCTTCTCCGTGACAAGACCTAAGACACAGCCGTAGATAAGACTTAGACAAGGCCTCCCACCCTGGCCGGCCACATTGAGCTCCTACCCTCCAGTTTGCTTCACCCCCGCCATAGCGACATATTCACAATCTCCTCTCCTATATTCTCTCTCCCCCCACTCTCCCCCTGCCCGTTGGCACTGTGCAATGCTCCGTCAAGGGCTGCAGAAGTTAGCGTCAACCTTACCCTTCTTCATAAAGAACCACTTCTCTCGATAAGAAAAACATTATTTGAATTAGGTACGTGGATTTCAGTTCCGTTACGTTACTGAGCTTGAGTTGACTCGACTAAACCTTTATTCTACATCGCACGCGCCACAGAAACATTTCGACGAGGAGAAAAAAACAAATGGGGGCGGGGGGGGGGGGGGGGGTGTCAAACGTGATAGTGTCTGCGGCAAAAGCTACTCTGTAGCTCATATTACGTGGTGGGAGCTAGTCTGGGATAAAACCCGTGCGCCCTCTCATGAAATGCTTTTTTTTTCACTGCTCAGGCACTGTGCGCCAGAAGACGCAAAAAATATACGAATATTTATGTAGCACTTAGCTGTAGCAAACCTATGTATGTGTACTTAGGCCGAACTACATTCTGTTGCGTACCAAGAGGTGTAGGTGAAGCACGGGACGGTGCTTTTACACGCTTCGTTGCTTCTGTTGCACCACAAGTTGATTTTGATGCGTGTAACCTGTTTCTCTACAAGTACCTCAAAGAGAGAGTAGCTTTCATTGGCTTTTCCGCCGGTTTTCGAGGTCGCCGGCCGAACTGTCTACGCTGATGGAAAGGGCACCTGCTCGCTCTTGCTCAACCAAAACATGTCGACGATAATTTTTGCCCTCTATGTCAGACACCGTAATTGACGTGACCAGTATACTTCGGAAATATGCCTACTGTGTTCATTTGATTTCGGCTGCCCTCGTAAGCTGTTCGCTTATACATTGACGATCATCTTCGGCAGTCTCGTAAATTTTTTTTCGCAACTGCGAAACTTTCCAAGGAACCCCTGTGGATTTGCTTTGTTGCTTGTTACTATCTTCCGGCAGATGACTCCTTCTTCTTTCACGGACTATGGATTCTTGCATTCCACTTCCATTGGTACCAAGACAGAAGGCGAACCCGCGACCTCGTGTTCAACCCCGGAGCGCCATATCCGCCGAGATGCTGGGGTGAGTGCTTTCATTGTCGCTAATCGCCTCAAGGCACACAATAGCTTGCGGCAGTGAAGCAGCTGCAACGAAGCCGATCGATATCTTTGGTTTTTATTTTTTCTGTGCCACCGCCGGAGATAAAATATGTCGCGGAAGCGTCAGCACAACGAAGAAAGATTGCGGTAGGAAGCGTACCCACGTGCAGTTCTGCATATTCATGCTCTGGCCCTTGAAAAGGAAGAGTCGCATCAGCTATGCTAAGCTCGTGGAATGCGAGAACCGCATTTGCATTTGCGGCTCGCGCATTGGAAGCAGCGACGCTTGCCATTAGAGAAGCGTCAGTGGGGACGGCTGACTGTCGAAGGCGCCTTTGTGTAAGCGTCAAGAACTGTTCACTCACTATGGCGCAAGCCATGGCCTGAATAGCGACTGATTACGAGCAATTAACGCTGCTTGCGCGATTGTCTTAATATTTTTCGTTTTCTGCGGCTGGAATCGTTACTGATAATACTTTCGACATGGTGAGAGATAGTTAGGTAGTACCTTTAGTTTAGACTAGAATTCCTCGCGCGGCTTCAGGAGCGGAATGCTACTGAGATTAATTGGGAAACGCGAGCCGTCTCAAAATTTGGAGTTTGGGATGTAACAGACACTCATTAAAATGATTTATTAATTTGATGGTAATTTAGCAATACAACATAAATTATGATTGTTCTTCGGCTTCCTTTCAAGTCTTTCCTTTATTTGCAAGTACAAGCTATCACTTGCTGTATAGTTTCCTTTACAAAATGATGGAATGAGATAGAGGGTACACATACACAAATATATATACGAAATCTCACCGACTCATGTCTTAGAGCGCAGCTCTTAAACGCCCGTTTCTACGGCGAGCGTCGGCGGCGTAACCGAGCAAACGAGCACAACGAAAGATGAAAGCGAACGCGGAGCACAGCGAGGGATGAAAGACGCGAGGAAGAAAGCGGAGAGGAGGGTGCCGCGGAACCACGAGGCAGGAAGCGAAGGAGGGTATGGCGAAAGCGTGAGAAGAAAGGCGTAGTGCAGCGACGATGGCTACGAGATGGAGCCAGAGTAGCGCGCGTCGTCCGATAGATTTGTCGAGGTGGTCGGGTCGGACGACGCCAGCTCAACTTTTGACTCGACCCACTCGTGTCATGTACATATAAACGACGCTTTAGTGTGTGTGTACCGTCACAGCGGTGTCTGGAATAAAATGATTTGGCTCCAATGCACGGTGTGAAGGTGGTTGGCCAGCGAAGCTGTGGTACCACCTGATCCGAGAGACCAATGTGACGTACGTAGCATTGAACCATTGAGCAATGCACTACATGAAATGATTGACAGCAAGGCAATTAAATGGGCACGACACCGTTGTGCATATTCGTCGCGCTGCTCTTCAGGCGTCCTAAGTGTGCGTGGATTGCTCTGGGCAGGAACCGCTGGCGTCGTGCCTATTAGCATATAAGCACGACGCCGTTGTGCATATTGACGTTGCTGTTCCCGTCGCCACTCATCGTGTTCACGCTGCTCTTCGGGAGTCCTAAATATGCGTGACCTTCCCATAGCGCTATCACAACACAAATGAAATCAGTTGCGAGGTGGGTTCTTTTACATATGAAAGTATAGTGACGTCACTCCCTGCTTCGTATGCTACAGTTGCCGCTTCCCGGCAACTGCAGCTTATGCTACCGTCATATATACCGGGAAACGCAAGCGGTGGACGCAACGTGCTTCGCATTGTTCGAACGCGTCTTATCATCTATCGTCTGGTTTTTGACACTTTTGTGATTTTCTTTATTGAAACAAATACTGGGGTGTGTCTTGTGTGTGTAATTGCAATGGAGGTAGCACTTTACGCTTCAATTCGTTGAATGGTTTTCTGTCGACTGTTCTGTCGACGGAGACGAAGAAATCCCGGGATCCGAGTCATATACAGCTTCGCTGTAAGAAGACTGATACGTCAGGTTTCGGTGACGTGAATAGTCTCCTTTTTCACGCGCGAAGCTGCGTTGCACTTAGTACGTTTAGAACTGGATGGAATAAAAGCTAACGTAATTAGTTATTTGTTCGCATTTGGTTCTGGTCCCAATAAAAGGCGATTTAATTAAATATTTGTAGCGCTCTCAAGGAACTGAACCTTCGTAGCATAATTACCGGGTCCACAGCTATCCAATAAACCAATAAAAAACCAGACAAAAAAATTTGTAGGTATTTATTTAACTCGCTGACTGGCAAGGCTGGAGTTGGCGCACGAATAATTTGTTCTTACCTGACATTAAGATTGAATCGAGCTTCAAAGCATTCGAAAGCAAAACAAGCAGTTGAAGAGTGTCAAAATGTTTACTGACGCATTTGGAAAATATGCGTTCGATATATTCGGTAGCCGACTGAAGTCCACTTCCCTGCACTTTGCGTTAAATATTTGCCTTCAGCCGACATTGAAAACGGCGAAGAAAAACAAGTTTACATTTCTTTGCTCTCGGAAGCCGTTTAAAACGTCGTCTGAAATTCAAACCGCCTTGCGTAAGCTATATTGCCAAGGCGACGTAAGCGTAGGAAACAGTCCTTAAATCCTAGGCACACGTGTTCTGTAGATATTTTTGTAGAATCTGCAACAGTGCTGAGGTGCTCGCTATAAAAAAAAAAAGAAAAAAGAAATGCAACGTACGTCGTTTGTGGTGGTGGTGCTTGTGTAAGTGCCTTCTTGGCCGAATATAATGTTTAAACGTAAATGGTTTCTGAAAACGCGTAAAGTACAACTTACACGCAAGCAGCAGACATGATAGCTTCGGATTTTAATACGAATATACGAGAAAACTTGATTATGTTACGCGGAAACTAAAAAAAAACTAACCCTTTTTCCAGCTGTCGTTTGAGGTTTGTCTGAGTGGCCGCCTGTTTTTTGGGTGAGCACCCCACGAAAAACCCCGACCAACTAGAGGCTAACAGTCTCTCTGCAAAAGGCAGGAATAGCGAGTAGGGCTTTCGTAGCGCCAATCAGTCAATCAATCAATCGTCAGATTGTCCGATTCATCGATTCACCGACCGATCACCTCTCCCAAATGCCAGCGCCTCAACGCGAGGCTTTCGTCATGCGCGCGCATTCAACTGCGCTGCTCGACAGATATGTCAGTAACTCGCATACCGGAGGTCACGAGCGGAAAGAAGGGGGTGGGGGGCGTACTAGGCCCTCTATAGCACTATATATGCACCTCGCAGGTCGCCGCAGCAACCGGGACCCTTCTTTTTACGTAACCTTCGCCCGCTCGCTCGCTCGCGGGCCGGGAAATTGCGGTCGCCCGGCTCCACCACTTGCTGCTGCTCGTGACGCCACCGTCCAGGCCACCGCAAACTCGTGGCGTCCCAGCGCGGTTATCGAGCAGTGCATCATTTCCCCTCTCTACACACTTCGTTTACCCTTGTTTTCTTTCTTGCTTTTCCCCGCGCGCTCGCTTCGACTGGGAAGCTTCAGCACACGCGCACACACGTTCGCCTATCCCCCACCAGACCCTGTCTCTCCCTCTTTCACTTTGCTCTCCCATTCCTCCCGGAGCGGTGATTGTCGTTGCGGCAACTTCTATCGGCGTCGATGGCATCTCGCGCACGCGCAAGGCGCTGGACTATGTCGGCGTGCATCGTCGACGAGGCCATGCAGAGGCCAAGAGAGGACTTCCATTACCGGGATCGCGACCGCTTCACGCCAGATTGAAGCTTCTTTTTTCTCTTCGTCTTTCTCTCTTTCTCTCTCCTTCTATTTTGCTTGAGTGTAGCGAGCCGTTCGGACGCATCACCGGCCAGCTCTTCTTCTCTTTTGCTTCCTCTTATTCGGCAACCGGTCATCCGTCCATCCGTCGATCCGTGAAATCGAGCCACCACTCTGTATACCCCCACATACCCACCTCCCTTCGGGTGTCCCTCTATCTATCTGTCCATCGCGCGAAAAAGCATGAAAAATGCATGAGATGCTGCCCAACGCGCGCGGTCCGTCTCATTCTGTTCGCCGCCGCGTACGGCGAAGGCAAGCGGCTTTCGTTCAAAGCTGCTGACAAATGTTGCGGCCCTCGCTGACAGAAGATCTCAGCAGCTCTTCGGGGATCCCCAAAACGCAGTCATTCTCCTTTTTTTTTTATTTTGCTTCGATGAGACACGCTTGCGTTCTTTGGCTGACCGGTATATATACCTCCAGTCTTTTCTCCGTGGGGGGAGCTTAAAAGCGAGTCATCGTCAACCTAAGCTCCACGTATCCTCTCTTTGTTGGCTCGGACAGTGTTTTTTATTTGTTTCTTTGTATCCGCGCTGTCCATTTTATATATGTGGCGTGATAATTTCACCTAGCTCTCCTTTCACCGCACTGCCCCTTCCCCTTCTGGCTGCTTCCGGAGGCATTCGCTAGTTCTCGAGAACGTCCACTTCAGCGTCGCAAGGGAGCAGCGGAATCAAAACGGCGCGAAAAAGTTGAAGTTCGTTTCTTTTGTTTCGTCGTTTCTTTCAGCGCATTTGTTTATCCGTTCGCGCCTTCCTATAACGCGTCCGACATGGATCCCATTTATCAGCGGACTTATAATGAAATGCGGACACCTCGCCGTCTTCATCTTAGCGCGGTTGGTGATGGTGTGAAGCCGGTGCGTAGTTCTGTTTCTCGGCGCGTCTGTCAAAGCCTAGCAGAGGACGTTCCTCCGCTTCTTTCGACGATTTCCGTCCGTTCTCTCCGTTGGTGGCGGCGGTGGCGAAACGTCGCAGCAAATCATCGTCGCTAACCTCGTATACGGCTCGACGACCTTCATGCCGTCTCAGTAGAGCAGTAGACTTTTGTTTCGCTCAGAATTGGCGGCCTTTTATTTTCCTTCGTTCTTGTTTCCCCACCCCAGTGAAGTTGCATTGACAAACCATTCTGGGAAGCTGTTTTCAAGGACCGACCGGATGGCGGCGGTCGGCGTATTGTTGACGATCACGAACGACCCCGGTCGGTGGCCGAGAAGAGGCGCTGAATGAACTCTGTGGTAGGAAATGGCGTTTTCCAGGAATAAGCGGGGGGAAAGCCTCTGCCCGGAAAGCGTAAATATTATACGAATGGAGGCGAAAGTTGGCAAGTGTGGATTGTAAGAAAAGACCCCAGTTGAAAGAAACGGCCGTGGAAACCGAACAGTAGGAAAAATAAACTTCTTTTTTTTTTCCCTGCTCATAGTTCCCTGCTCATAAAACGAACATTGACACGAAGAATATCTGAAATATTCTCAAAATTCGGAGACCTCCACCGCAGAAGTTATAGAGGATGATATGGTGGTCAAAATCCGTCGGCAGGAACATACAGGGCCGCTGTCCGTACGATTGTGTGTGCCGCAGCAGTCACCGCGCTTAACTACTTTGTATGTTTCTAAATATTTCACAGTTCAACTGAAATTCGAAGTACTTAAGCGAACGCATGCACTAGTACTTTGGTGGAGGGGGCAGATACTTTACACCTAATGGGGGAAACCCTTCATAGCAGTGCTCATAGTCGTTCTCGCAAGCGGACCTCACGAAAGTATTTTTGATAAATGCCCGGATTTTACGTATACGTGCGGTTCAAACAAATCTCAGCCCCTCGTGGTAGACGTCCTCTAGTACGCCGTACTCTTCGCGCTGTTTCTCGCTGTTTTTTTAGTCATAGATGAGGGCGCTCATTTCTATCGTAAACTGAAGGGTTCGTGAGGCGTGATGTACGATAAAGCATGGAAATTTATTCAAAATTCAGATTGCCGCTATAAGAAGTAGGGTGCGAATACGCTGGTGTGATGGGTGTTATTCCATATTTCACTATTTCAGTTTTTGTTTTCCTAATTTCGCGATGATACTTGTTATGTGTTGATAAGCATGTCACGAGGTTAGTCGTGAGTAGGGTCATATTCGTCTGACAAGGTAACGACGAACAGTGACAGTTCTATTGCTAGCAGCTCGAGGCCAAACGCGATGCCCGCGTTGAGAACTATCATTACTGTATTTATTTTAAAAAGGCGAACTGCAACAAAATTTAATTTTGGGTAAATTGGTAATAAATGAGTAGCGTGTACTGCTGAAGTAATCTTAGCACAGCTGCAAGGCTGGTAATTGTCCAATTGTCATATTAGCAGCCTCCGAGATTTTCCAGCGTGCCGCGGGCAGCCGCCGGCGGTGCCCCTTATCTCAGAGGCCATGTAGAAAATTCGCGTGATCTGAGTCATGCGTCACTTCTGTGGAGCGCTAATGGCGGCGTTTTTCTTTTTTCGTTCTTCCGGTTTTGGTATCAAAAACGCCCACTTTTGCGAGCATTTCGGGACGCAGCCACACGTTTATTCAAGCGTAAAATCTTGCAAGGGGGATTCTGTATCTGTACTATCCGAATTGAGAATTTTTTTACGTGACCCAAGGTTCGTTGAAGTTAACTGGCCTGCGCGGAAAGGTAGGGCTCTTTAGGATCAGCTTTCCCAAAGTGCGAAACACTACTTGGAAAAAAAAAAGATAAAGAAAACAAGATTACAAGCAAAGATAAATGACCAAAGATTTAAACAGTGTAAACACTATCGCGCAAGTCACAAGCACGGAAAGTTTAGTGTCATTGCGGGCATTATCGCCGGAAACTCGCGTTTTGTTTTGGTGCGGTCATAACGTCACAATGAGTGAGTCCCATATCAAAACTTGCACGTTAAACTTAGTAAGGGGAATGCATAACGCTGACTTGACACTCATAGGCAGTTCATGAGGTTGCTGTCAGCTAAGACAGCAATCGCCAGGGGCACTGCCGGCTGGCCTCTGCTTATCAAGACCTCGGGAAAGTTGGTTGTTGTTGCATCAACACATAGTGGTTTCTTCTTCTTCTTCGTCTTCTTCCTTCAACTTATGGCACGTAATAGGGTGGTTTTAACCCTGGCATCGCTTCCTTCTTCTTTGAGCCTCCGCGTCTGCCACGAAATATTCGGAATTCGCTCAGGTGGTCCAATTGACCTGACCGTTTCAACAGAAAATTTAGTGGAAGACGCTGAGTAATTCGACAGGCCACTTGACGCCAGGCTGCGGCAGCGCAGCTGCGCATATCCAATTCGAAATTGTAATCTTCTCGCGTAACATGCGGGAGAAACGTATCGAGTCTCACGCCGAGCAAATCGGGGTACGCTATATCTGAAAATAATCCAGCGGTGAACATGACGCAAGCGACCGAGATGTCGAGGGCACCCAGGACGACGGCACGAACGGACAGGACATCTCTTGTAAAGCAACGGCCGCAGCTTCATTTCATCCTGCGGACCGCGTTCCGACGTCATCGCGGGGATGTGGTGACAAACACGACGCACGCGCCGGACATTGTTTACGATAAACTACCGGATATACATCTGCGCCGACGCATTCCAGTGTAATATATTAAATCTTTAACTATTTTCAAAGCAGAGATGTGTCGTTTCGGACTTCGTTCGGAACCGCTGTTTCTTAAGGCGGCCTTGCAATTCGTTCGTACGCCCTCTAACTACAAAGGATACTTTAGAAAACGATGTCCTCTCGGAAGCAGTAAGCACTCGAAGTGGGTCTCCCATTAATTTCTTCTTTCTGTTGTTGTTGCTTTAATAAGGAAAGATGCTGGTGGCGTGTTTCCTAACTTGAGAAAAACACTTTAGTTTGAGACACACATCGATTTTCTTAGCCAAATACTTGTGAAACGTAGAAATGCTCCCTTTGAATAACTTCTGAAGCGACGCAAGTGAAGGTTATTCCTTTCATCAAGAGGGATAGCCAGACGGGTCTTAGGGTTGGCTACCCTGCTACGGGAGAGAGAGATGGGGATAATGGATTAAGAGAAAAACGGATACTTTCATTAAAACAAATAAATGCGAAATGATGAAAAGCCTCACTTTGTAAACTGAAACTGCTGAGGGCCGGTAAATTTCACAAGAAGGTTGAAGCACCTATAGTTTACGACAGGAATACTCCAGCGAAAACAATGATTGCTATGCCAAGGGCGCGTGCGAAGAGGTCAAATGTGACGCGTTAGGTAAAGAACAATTTCACGTGAAATCATTACACTCTTCACCTGAGTTTTGCAAACGCCTTCTGCGCAGGTTAATGAGGTATTACAGACAGTGATGTAGATAGTATACATATTTTGTTTCTTGCTTTAGACGGCGTGCTTGATGCATTTGACGGTATTGGTAACTGCTTTCTTTTCCCCTATTAGTTGTAGATACGACGCATTAATTTTTTTTAAAGTTTGTGGAACTCGGTAGAGCTTTCGAATATAATTAAAATAGTCGAAATAGTTCGCGAAATAATTGCCTCGTCATAGGTGGATCTGTGAAGAAAAGGAAATTTCCACCTCCATTCAGCCCTGTGAAAGCGAATGTATACAGCGAAGCTGTTGCCGTCGTATCGCACCGTCGAGATCAATGTGGCGTCCACGACCTCGTTCGCGCTTCATTCGTACTCATTCTAGTAGACCCTCCGCCTATAGCGCAAGTGCGTTATTGAACTAATTCAATTTTTCAAAGTAAAGTGCGTCACGAAATTTGTAAAGTACGACTTACACACAACCTGCAGACATTATAGCATCGGATTGTAATTTGAACATACGAGAAAACACAATTCTGTTAGGCGGAAACTCAAATTTACACTAGCTCGGGAGACGAAAATTTTTCTTTGTCGGGCGCGACGGTCTACGCGCACGGACGCGGGAAATTTGCCGGGGTAGCCATATACAGCTTGTCTGTAAAAACACGAAGACTTCCGCATGCCGCTCTTTTATTGGCTGCTCTACCTAGTCGCTATATGCTGTAACGAAGATTGGCCGGAGGAAGTGGCTTCACATATCGAACGATGCAGGTCACCCGAGGACAAATAACTCCAGCGTCCCCCGTGTGCCTATAGCAAAAAATAAAAAAAAAGAAAGAAAAGAAACGTCTTCCGTCTACACGGCTTGCTTTGTTCGTCTCTGCGTGTAACTTTTTTGTCGCCGTCCGCCTCCTCTCATTTCCTTCATAACTGTAGATAACGTGGCGGTATGTGCGCTCTTGCACGCCGGAGTATGGACGGGAATGTTATTAGCAGGAAGCGTTAGGTCTGACTCTCCAGAACGTTCGGTATTACGGTTGTCTAGAGCTATCAGACTAAGCCGAGACCGGTTTGCAGCACCACCTCGCCTAATGCGTGGTGAACGCTCTCGCTCCCAACAAAAGTGAATGAATACTTTTTTAAACTTTATTTAAGCGATTTGTTTTTCTGTCGGCCTGTACTATTGGCCGCATAAGCTAAAAAAAAAAAAAAAACGAAGAACGCCTTAAATTATAAGGTTTTACTTGCCAAAATCACCGTCTGATTATGCGGCTCACCGCAGTGGAAAACTCCCGACTATTTTGACAAACTGCGGTTCTTTAACGTGCCCCTTAATCCAAGTGCACGAGGCTCTTTGCACTTTGCCCCGATCGTATAGCGGTCGCCACGGGCGGGATTGAACCCGCGTACTCCAGCTCGGCAGCGCAAAGTTGTACCCTCCAACTACCGTGGTGGGTTTCCTCATAAGCTTAACGGAACGTCAATATATAGAAGATTTGAGTTCACTTTCTTCACTCTTACGAAGACAAACTTTCAAAAGAGTCGTTTGAAGAAATTTTAGACACACCGCGACTACGAGCTAGTTGGCGATATTAAGCACGTGCTGTGTCACTGCCGCCGCTACACCAGCGCGCGGTCAGCTGCAAAGACTTCACTCGATACGCGAGGACAATTACGGACTGGCGTATTCCTGCGGCAGGTATTCTGTAAGTGTCCACCTAGTGGACATGTCCATTTCATCGGCTGCCGAAGTGCCGATTGGCCGGGGGCGCCTGTCTCCCCCTCACGCATACCACAGCTCAGCCAATCAGACCTTCAGCAGCAGACAAAATGGACATGTCCGCTAGGTGAACACTTACAGAATACCCCCCCCCCCCCCCCCCCCCTCCCGCCTTTGGCGTTAAGACAGCAGTGAGAACGCAATGCGAACCATGAAGGCTGTTATGCTTACCCCAGTCAGGACTAATGCAGACCCAGTGACATTTTCTCGTACGGGTTTGATTTCTTTTCTTATTTTTTTATTTATTTGCTTTTCTCTCATTTTTTGTCCTTGTAAGGTCATTTCAAACACTTCATCTGAAGTAGCGAGCCCTGCATATGGCAGGGCTGCCATCTTCAGCTTCCATCAAGCTCTCTCTCTACAGACATCGTTCCGCCCAAAAGTGTAAGGCCACTATCCAGGCTGTCTTTATTATTAACAGTCCGCGGATTTCATCTGAAAGATTCAACGGCTTTGAATGAGCGGTCTGAACAGATTTTTGTGTGGGGCGTTGATGGTGGCGCATTTATCCTCAGTCACTTTCTCTTCGCTTTTTTGTGTGTTTCCTTGCGTTGCCTTTTGCCCTTCCAATAGTTAGTTAGGGTGGCAAACGCGGAACAATACCGGTTAACGTCTCTGCTTCTCGTTTCCTCTATTGTGCCTGAACAAACACGGACAGAGCGTAACAAAGCAGAATAAGAAAAATAAACGCAAAATGAAGGAAGCAGAGACGGAAGCGCAGTAAACCGGTTCTGACAAGTGTGTTTTCTCTGTTCGGGCGTCGTTGTTGCCTTTGCAATCACGACACCGACTCACTCGCCAGACTGCGCAGAAACTCCCTTGTCTCCGTGCACTTTTGTGCGCTATTAGCTCCCAGCATTCGCCATCGCCGCGTATGTTTATTCACGCGTCCGGGCCAAGAATCCTTCTTAAAGCGCGCTATTGCCTCGACCCTGCGAGACTGGCTCCTGGTGCAGGTATATTGCGAGATATCCTCGCTCAATCCACGACGCAGGCAAGAGGGCTATAACTACCGCAACGTCACTGAGTATGAGTTGATTCAGACGGTTTGTGACGATCTTACAGACAGATTTGCCTCCTTGCTGGTGTAGGTGTAGATGGAACGTAGACATCTTATAGATGACTTTGCGTCCCTGCTGGTGTAGATATATACTTGACGTAGACATCTTATAGACGACTTTGCATCTCCACTGTCGATATCGACGGTACGTGTCCCATAGACAACTTTGCATCCCGCGTGGTGTGGATATAAACGGTATGTAGACATCTTATAGTACACAACTTTGTGTCCCTGCTGGAGTAGATTAAGACGGTCTATAGACATCGACAACACCTCATCCCTATAATGATTCACTTTTTTTCCCCATCGGCAGTCTACGGACGTAATGGCGAAGTTAGCCCATTAAGCCTGTAGCGACGTATATTCTTACATTGCATCGGCTATTGATAATCTAAACTAATTGTCAACTGGCAGCATATTTCCGCGTGACATGATTGCTTTACGTTGTTTTGATGTCGCCGCTGACGCTGCGTCTTACATCTCTTTGTGTATCGAAGCGCGCGTCTTTGCATTAACTGCGCACATCGATGATTCTAGAAGCTGCGCTGTTATCTCCCTAGCTGAGTGCGTCTTCGGCTCCGTGATTTTAAATTATGGGGTTTTACGTGCCAAAACCACGATTTGATTAAGAGGCACGCCGTAGTGGGAGACTTCGGGAAATTTGGACCACCTGGGGTTCTTTAACGTGCACCTAAATCTAAGTGCACGTGTGCTTTCGCACTTCGCCCCGCTCTTCAGCTCCATGCTTCGAGCTCATTTACGAATATTTGCGATGTCATAACCCAGTCATCGAGAAGCTTCTACGTCATGCATAAATAACGTGGCCGAACGGGAGCCGCTTTTGTTCTGATTCGCCGACAGCTACTGTGCTCATGTTTGCCCAATACAATGTTTCTTTTTAGTCAGTAATTGCTTGAAAAAAAATTAAATTCTGGGGTTTTACGTGCTAAAACAGCTATCTTGAGGCTCGCCGTAGTTGGGGACTCCGGAATAATTTTGACCACCTGGGGTTCTTTAACGTGTCCCCAATGCGCGGTACACGGGTGTTTTTGAATTTCATCCCCATCGAAATTCCGCGGCCGCGATTCGATCCCGAGACCTAATGCTTACCAGCGCAACACCACCGCTAAGCCACCGCGGCGGGTTAATTGCTTTGTCGTTGCCTCGTTTCCATCGTCAAGTGACAATACGGACAGTAATTATAGATTTTCCGTAGACCTATATTGCAAGTACAAGGCCATACATACAAACACTATATTAAAGAGTTCGCAGGGTACATATCGTGTATGTACTAATTTCAAACTTGAAGCTCCGGGTTGTACTTTTCAGTTTACACACGATTTTTGTTTACTGAACAAATACGTTTTTATCGTAAGGGGCGGCATGTGTACGTACGACGTGTATCCCATCGCGTGCAGTTTTCTACGTATCGAAGGGCAAGAAATTGCCAGAGACGGCAGCTGTACGGCACATATGTGCTCTCGCATAAAGCGAATACCCTCTCAAGTCGAGCGGGCCAAGCGTGAGAGCCTACACGACGCGCTGAGCAACGTTTGCAGGCTGCAAGCAGGCGCGTCAATATAAACGGCGCATTTCCGCCGTTGCGACGATCATCGCTTCTTCCTACCCGCCTTGCACTCGTTCTTCTTTTCCCAATAGCATATAAGGGCGACAACATCGACGACTACGATAGTGGATCGAGCGCGACGCCCAAAGGAGTCGCATAACGGCTTCGAACGTACACAGAGAGGGTGCTTGCTTGCGCAGCCGTCGCTATTTTCCTTGCACGCTGAAGCGCGCGCGCTACTTAAGGCTGCCTGACCCCTCATCATCTGCCAACACCAAGCCGATTCCCTTCCCACCATTCCCCTCCGCCCCAACCCTCCCGCACCTTCCCAAATGCCTGTTTCCCGGAGGAGCACCCGGAGAACCCGTCTAGCCGGGCTCTCAAACCCCGAGCAAGGACCTCGACGGGCCGGCTTGCTTCTGGCGCGTAGAACGTAGAGCAAATAGTGCAACGAGAGAGGAACCAATTTCCTGTGGCGCCTACCTACCTATCTTCTTTCCTCGTTGGCCTCCACCTCAGTTCCCTCCTCATAAAGCACTCGCTCTGCCGGGATGTTTCGTCAGAGAACGCGCCCACTCGCACCGCTAGCGCCGAAGGCTCATATATATGTCTTCGAGGACGTCCGCTAGTCTCTTCGCGTGCTCTTGTTCGGTATGCGCCGGACGCACTGGGCGTGCGTCGGATACCTTCTTTGCGCGCAGGCGTGATTGTGCCACATACCCCCTCCCCCTCTACCCTTCCCCCCCCACCTCCCGCTCCTCTCTAGCAAGATCCTACTGTGTTGCCGACGACCCGACCTAATCTACGATGGTATGAGGTAGCTGCTCACGAATACCTGCACATTCGGGCGCAGGTGGGCATGGAGACTTAAGCGACGCGCATTGCACACACAGAATCGCACAGTCACATGTCGCAGACGCTCACGCACACACACACACACACACACACACACACACACACACACACACACACACACACACACACACACACACACACACACACACACACACACACACGCACGCACGCACGCACGCACGCACGCACGCACGCACGCACGCGCACGCACGCACGCACGCACGCACGCACGCACGCACGCACGCACGCACGCACGCACGCACGCACACACACACACACACACACACACACACACACACACACACACACACACACACACACACACACACACACACACACACACACACGCACGCACGCACGCACGCACACGCACGCACGCACGCACGCACGCACGCAAACACGCATTGCGAACAGCGGCGGGACGCCATCAGCGGGCTCGCGTGCCGCGGATGCCCCAATTCCCACATACCTGCGCCGTAGTTATATAGGGGAACGTCGTCGCCAGCAGCTTCAATATAACCGGGGCGCCGGACGAAAGGCGGACCCCCTCCTACTCAGGTCGGCGACGGCGTTCGCGACTCGCCCCAGCGGGAGCAGCCTCCAGCGGGGGACTCCGTCCAACCGACGCAGCGGCCAGATTAATCTCTCTCCCCCTATTCTCACACCGCCTCGCTCCTCCGTGAAAAGCCGTGGAATTGGGCCCTCGGCTCAAGGAGCTCTCGGCCGTCGGGAATCGGAGACTCTCCGGCTGCGCCAGTTCCTATAGCGGGCCCGCACTTCTGAAGAGCGCCACTGTCCCGGTCCCCCTCTCACTTATACACACGCACAGACACAATAGCGTTTATTGTTTTCTACGGACCTTCTTTATGTCGGGGGTCGGCTTTGTTTTACCATTAGTGGTCCACTTCCTGATGTGCTGCGGTAGCGGTAAAAAATGGACGAAGTGTAGCATTTAGTTCAAGCTATACATTCTTCGTTGTTGTGATGGCCACAGCAGAGCAGCACATCTATCATCGCAATAACCGGGAATCCTGAGACACTTCACTACGCCCCACCACTAAGGCGAAATTCCTCCGAACATACACGATACCACATCAACCCCTACCCAGAAACATGAAATTTCACGTCGAACGCCGGAAACTGAACCAAGGCGCTGCTGCAGGCGGAAGGAGTCGTGGACGCCCCAGCCTCTCTTGTTTTGCGGTCCGGAGGGGCAAAAATATCAGGACCACCTACGGCGACGCAGAAGAGGCCGCCATTGCACTCGCATCGGTTCTACGTGCCAAAGTGACCAAGAATCTGATTGAGGCATGAGGACGCAGGGGACTGGCCGCGAGGATAATTACCACCTGGAAATTGCACACATTACAAACACCAACGCCTAACGTATCCACCTCTCTCTGTGTCGAGCACGCGCCAGAGAGAAATATTGTGGCGCCAACTACAAACTCGCACTTTTCTTACCCACGTACTTTGCACTTATTCTTTCCCGACACATACCCGACACCCAAGTGTCGCTTCTGCCCTGTCCAAACAGCAGATCTCTCCCATATAATGTGGAAATGCCCCATCAAATATCCCCCCCCCCCCCCCGCAACCTCAAACCATTAATTAGTAGCCAATCATTCATTCTTCGTTGTTGTCGCAGAGCAGGTAACCGGGAAACACGCTAAGGCGAAATGAAGATGAAGTCTGTGCTGCTCGTGTCTCTTGTTTTGTCCGGAGGAAAAATATTACGGGATTCTACGTGCCAAAACCATGATCTGATTATGAGGCAGGTCCTAGCGGGGGACTCCGGAATAATTTGGACCACCTGGGGTTCATTAACGTGCACCTAAATCTGAGTGCACGGGTGTTTTCGCATTTCGCCCCTGTCGACATGCGGCCAAGGTAGACAAAAGGAAGAGAGGGAAAGACGGGGAGGTTGGCTATATGTGCATAGACCGGCTCAATTGAATTTAATTCTGGGTTTTTACGTGCCAAAACCACCATTTCATTATGAGGCATGTTGTAGTGGGGGACTCCGGAATAACTTTGGCCACCAGGGGATCTTTAACTTGTCCCCCCATGGACATGCTGCCGCCGCGGCCGGGATTTGATCCCGTGACCTCGTGCTTAACAGCCCAGCACCATGGCCTCTAAACCACCGCGGCGCGTCATAGACCGACTGGTTGCCTTGTTCTGGGGTAAAGATTAATAAAGGTCATGGAAGGAGACAAGAGCTAAAATAGCACACAGGTAGACCAACACAGAACTCCTTCAGAGTTATTTGCAAGTCTGACATCTGATAGATCCAAGACAGCCTAACTGTATAATCGAGTTCTGACATCCTTCGGAAGTACTAGGTCTCTGTTTGCTGGCTCACGGCCGACTCAGTAGCAGTTGTAACGGGTATACCATGGACGCTACATTGCAGCATCCCGTTGTCAGCTTTCATGTGCTGTCTCAGATATATATTTTTTATTATTCGTCAACTAAAGTAAGACCCACCTTAATTGCCGAAGACATCGAGGAATGGACCAAATTCTTCATAGAAATTAGAGAAGTACAGCAAGGAAATTGAATTGACCACGAAAATAGCAGCAGTGGACCCCCACTGCATTATCTGTAGGAAAGTTGTAGAAGCCTTATCCGTAGATGAAAAAAAAAAACACACAAACGGAACAGAGTCTTGAAAAACGCATTGCGGAGCTGACCGAGCAAGCCGAAGAATACGCCGACCAATTATAAAGGCAGAACTGGAACCAGATGTGTGACATACGTCAGAAAAATCTAAGCAGCCGCAAGACACGGAACATCCGGAAGTCTCTGTTAAACACTACGGCATCAAAAAACAAGTCAAGAATAAACCTCACGAGGTTCCTCCAGAGGCTCAGAGACGAAATCTTGGAAGAAGTAAAGAAGAAGCTGACACGAGGCACACAGGGCACAGCAATTTCTTAAATGCATCTAGATTACACAGGCATCCCAAATGAAGAACTCAATCGCCCATTCACACAGGCAGAAATGGAAGCGGCACTGGCAAAACTCACTCGAAGCACAATTACAGGTAAAGACCGCACAAATACAAAGATACTCCGCAAGCTAAGCAAGAACGTGGCAGGATACCTGCTAAAGACCATCAACGAAAGCTGGGAGAGTGGAACAATTCGAGCAATCTGGCAAGACGCTGAGGTCTTCATGACCCCGAAGCCAAACAAGCATTGGGAATAAGAAACACGCGACCCAGGTCCCTAACATCATACACAGGCAAGCTGTACGAGCATATAGTCCTTAACAGACTAGCTCCAAATTTGGAAGAAAACGGGTACCTGCCCGACACCATGTATGGATTCCGCCCCCACTTATTGACTTAAGACATCTTGCTGCAGCTGAAGGAGGACGTCATCGATCATCTAGGCAAACACGGCAAGAGCGCAATCCCTGCCATTGACGTGAAAGAAGCCTTTCACAATGTCTCTCACGAAGCAGTGTTGAAGAATCTCCAGGGCAGGCACTCTGGCGAAAGAACATACTGCTACATACTAAACTTCCTCATCAGCAGAACAGCGACAGTTGGCCTGGGCAGATTGAAATCGGACAAGTTTGAAATGGCGAACAAAGGGAATCCGCAGGACTCTGTCATCTCGCCTCTCCTTTTCAACATAGGCATTCTTAAACTGCCAAATATATTGAAGGGTATACAGGGGGTAAGACACGCCCTCTGTGCAGAGTCATTATGCTTGCCCTGAAATTTTGTGGAAGCTTGATGACGCTCATCTGCTGATTCGTCGCCACCTACTCAAGCAGCATCCAGATCAGCGCATCGTGAGCGTACTGTACTGTGTGTTCTACGTTATTCTTTGAGATTGGTCATCTTTCTCTTTCTTCCCTCTTTCCTCCCGTTCCTATCTTCCATTTCTATGTTTCTATCTCCTCCTTTCTAATGAGTAGGCAGGCGTTGTGCCCCTTCCGGTGGCAGTTGCCAGCCTGCTCCTCGCTTTTCATTTCCTGTCATATGTATATGTTTTCAAACCAATAATAATAATAATAATAATAATAATAATAATAATAATAATAATAATAATAATAATAATAATAATAATAATAATAATAATAATAATAATAATACAGTATCATAAAAGAAATTTCGGGAGTTTTTTATCTTTTTGTCGTTGATTTGTCATGCCTCTACCACACAGCTCTTCGCGATCTTTACGGAAAGTAGGCTAAGACGCCTCAATTTAAATTCACAAGAAAGTTTTTCTTTTCCTTTTTTGTGCATTTTGCGCAAGCAGAAATGCAGCTCCTGCTACCGCAAATCGAACCATTGACCTCGCGCCTAGCAGCTTGTTGTACAATTGTATGAGGGGCCTTTTTCAAGAAAAATTGGCTCAGGTTTAACTCTTGTAAACCTACTTACCACGAGCGAAAGGTCTGTTTAGCTTGGTTTTGCAAAGACTACGCACACAGTGTTTCATTAATGCACGCTTCCGCGCTTGGTAGGCTTCTCTATAACGTGCTAATCTGGCCTCCCTTTGCTCCGGTGTTTCAGCAGCCAACTTTGCCTTTGCTTGAGATTTCGCAGCCTGCCGTCTAGCTATGTCTAATGGATGACTGGATTCAGCCCTTCGCTTGCGCTGAAGCGCACGCGCAGACGGCTCAGCCGGCGCGCCATCCATGGCGAGACTGAGCGACCAAGCGCCGGTGGAGCAGCCGTTAAACCCTGCCTAGTCACGTGGTGCCGCAGCGGCGAGGCTCCTAGCGAGCGCAGCTGCGACGCCTCTCCGTAGCGGATCAAGTGGCGTGACGTCACACCTGCCACGCTTGCGCTCCGGCGGCTCGAGGTCATTGTGACGCAATGAATTACTTTATGAGACATAGCGTATAGTAGAGCTTTCGCTCTAAAAGTGTATGGCAATATTTACTAAATTCCGGTCATTTTGCTCTGCTGAGTGTCACTAAAATTATTAGAGCGAAAGCTGTACTACGCCGCCGGAGCGCGAGCCGCCGGAGCCCATGTGTGGCAGGTGCGACGTCACGGCACGTGATCCGCTGCGGAGAGGCGTCGCAGCTGCGCTCGCTTGGAGCCTCGCCGCTGCGGTACCACGTGACTAGGCGAGAGTTTAACGGCTGCTTCTCCGGCGCTTGGTTGCTCAGTCTCGCCATAGATGGCGCGCTGGCTGAGTCGTGTGTGCGTGCGCTTCAGCGCAAGCGAAAAGCTGAATCCAGTCATCCATTAGATATAGCTAGACAGCAGGCTGCAAAATCTCAAGCAAAGGCAAAGTTGGCTGCTGAAACACCGGGGCAAAGGGAGGCAAGATTAGGACATTATAGAGAAGCTTACCAAGCGCTGAAGCGTGACTTAATGAAACACTGTGTGCGCAGTCTTTGCAAAACCAAGCCAAACAGACCTTTTGTTCGTGATAAATAGGTTTACAAGAGTTAAACCACAAGCCATTTTCTTTAATTGGCCAGATACTTCGATGGGGTCCTGTATACATTCGGGCAATTGTGGACGCAGGACGCTTTGTGAACGTAAATTGTGAACGTAGTGCTAACTGCGTTTATCTTGCGGATAATTTTCTACAGAGCAGTGTTTCACAGCGCCTTTTATTTTATCTTCTCATTGGACAACTGCATGTTCCTGGTAAGAGACACTTCAAAAAGGGCACGTGCACGACCTTTAGTGGAGACCTAGAAAATCATCTCAGCCGCTAATGTGCCGAATCTGCGATCTTGGCGGCGAACGACCATTTAGTTACGTCGGTTACGTTTCCGCCTGCATGTGTAGTCTTTATGTGGCCGTTACGGTGAAAGACTGCGTAGTTAACATTAGTTACGGCTCCTCCAGCGCGCGCCTGACTTCGTGTGTGTGTGTGGCCCCAACACACACACACACACACGCACACACACACACACACGCACACACACACACACACACACACACACACACACACACACACACACACACACACACACACACACACACACACACACACACACACACACACACACACACACACACACACACACACACACACACACACACACACACACACACACACACACACACACACACACACACACACACACACACACACACACACACACACACACACACACACGCACGCACGCACGCACGCACGCACTTCGAATTCGCCATTCCTCTGCTGCGATATAAAAGCACAATGAATCGCAGGGGCCATATTATGGGTCGCAGCTCACCCACGTGCGCAGGTTCCGGCTTTCAGACCGTATAGTAGGCCGCCGTGCATAAATCTCAACGTGAGGAAATGGCCTCTTACATTGAGTTAAGCGAAGGCCCGGGCATATAGGTTCGGAAGCAGAGCCGGCAGCCCAAAAGCTTTCGGGCACGGTTGCCTGCATCAAAAGACAATGGAGTTTTTGGAATGGCAATAGGAGGGGAAACCAGCGGAGAGAAATCACTTTGAAGCATTGTTCTCGTTTCGGTGTAGGCGCCTTTCGCAACAATGGCTTTTACGGATCCGTACGCTTCCAGCAGGCCGTATATGATGTGATTTCGGGGCAGAACTGGCTGACCATTTAAGGTGAAACGGGCAACCTCCATTCCTTTTGGCGGGGCTTGCTTTTTTTTTTTTTTTGTACTGTGTGGAGTGCTCCGAGCGAAATGCAGTGAGTTATGCGGGAGCGTATGGAGAAATACATGTATTGACGTCGCTGTGTCGTATTCGGCGTAACACTATTTCGTTCTCTCGCAGTATTTCTCGTCACATAAGGCGAATTTCTAAAATCTTGCTTTTTATGTTGTTTTTTTTCTCTCTCTTTCAATGGGTTTTCTGGTATCGTCATAATCACAAGTCAAAGAAGTATAGCCTGCTGTTCTTTTTCGCCAGATACTATGGGTAAAATGGGCAAACCACGGGACGTGGTTGCAACGTTAAAAAAAAAAAAAACAGAAAGAAGAAATCGTACGCGTCGTTATCTCGTGGACGGGAGATTTTGTTTGTTGCCTGAAGAGCTACAGAACTTGTGTGATTCTGTTGAATTGTTGGATCTGAATGCACACTTTCAGTTTTCTAGAAACTTTCCTACCCGTCCGTGGTGGCGTAGTGGTTATGGCGTTGCGCTATTAAGCCAGAGGGCGTGGCACCGAATCCGGGCCGCGGCGGCCGCATTTCGATGGGGGTGAAATACAAAAACGCCCGTGTTCCATGCATTGGGTGCACGTTAAAGAAACCCCAGGTGGTCAAAATTAACCACGAGTCCCTGACTACGGCGTGCCTCATAATCAAATCGTGATTACGGCACGTAAAACCCCACAAAAAAGAAAGTAAGAAGCTTTTCTCAACTTTGGGCTTCGTTTAGAAAGAATTCCTATACTCCTCCAAATATTTAGCTGTGCTGTTGTTCTTTAACAACGCGAGTAGAGCATCTCGTCTCACCGATCTCACTTTCATCTTGCAAAACAAGTTGCTTATCAAAAAATAAGAATAATACGATGTGAAAAATAAACGATTTCTTTCAGAACCTCGGGTACTGCAGCTCTGACACCTCGCGCGTAAGTAAGCGCAGACGGGAAATGGCGCGCACAACAGACCCGCGTTTGAGTGCTGCGTGATTTTGGGCAGTGCACTTTCTTGCAGGAAAAAAAAAAGAGTTCGCCATTTCTATTTTTAACATATTTCGCTATCGCAATTGACTGTTGGGGCTACACGTCGGCAAATGAGGTGATGCTCTTGCCTGTCAGTGGTTTCATTAGTATTTATTTCCTCAATTCACGGATGCAAACTTACATTCTAGATGCCGAAATTCGGTAAATAAAGAGTGCAAGCTGTTTGATTTGAGATCCAAAGTAGACAAGTACGGAAGGTTAAAAAAAAGTAAAAAAAAAGAGCTTGAAGCAAGGATGACCGCTTAGTAAACATGAGTTATTCAGCTTTTCCTAACTAAAACGGCACGCTAATAAAATGTGATTCAGTGGCCTGAACAGAGAGGAACTGTGCGCTTAAACGATACTAGAGCACTCATGAGCATCCTGAGGGCCGTTAGCACGAGACATTTCCCTTGGGCACACTTACGCACAGCTCGAAATTTTAACGCAAAAGGAGTGACTTGCCGCGCAGCTAGTTTTTTTTTTTTTTTTTTTTTTGTGACGAAAGTAAAAGCTTTGCGTAGGCGTCACTCGTTTCGTACTGTGCAACATGCTGTGCGTCAACGTTTGGTAAATTTAGCCACGTGAAAATGCTTCGTGCATATTTCCTCTTCTTTTTGACCCTCTCTCTGTCCCGGTACACGTTTTGATCTTGACAGATGCCGTCTTTATATTATTATTATTATTATTATTATTATTATTATTATTATTATTATTATTATTATTATTATTATTATTATTATTATTATTATTATTATTTATCAAAATTAATGCCGCTCCATCCTTATCATTGCTTGAATCTTTTTGTAAAGTGTGCATCCCCGCAATAAGGGTATGCATGTGGCAAAGCCAAACAACGCAACGGCAGGCACTTTGGAGCGAAGCTCTTGCCTATGAATTCTGCACTCAGAGAAGAATTTTGGGTGGGGGTTATTGTTTGTCACTTAGCGCCCACGCACAAGGTTGAGCTGGGGAGTGGTTTTGTGGAAGAGCAGAGATTTTGCTACGTCTGAACGGAGAAAAAATTATACTGTCGTGTCTTCTTCCGTTTTTCTTGTGTTTTTTTTTACGCAGTCACTGACTGAACAATTTATCGATTGATATACTTATTAGGTAATATGTCTCGAAGCTGCCGAGAGTTATTCCATAGACGCTTTCGTTGAGGGTTCTTGATGAAGTTTGACCCTCCGAAGTTCTTTCCTGGCGCCTGAATGTAAACTTCCTATCATAATGCGACCTCCGCAGCCGGGTATCAAAACCGCGATATCGTGCTCAGGACTGAAACGGCCGCAGAGAGTGACCTACCGCATTAAGAGTAGCGATGATGATCCCAGGAATGAAAAAAAAAGTAGAATTAAAAAAAAAAAAAACGAGAGATTGCGCAGCTTCTCCCAGTGCCGTAGCTAGTTGGTGTAGTCGGTACAGTTGCATCTTTAGCTACTGCGCGAACAGAACACACCTGACACAACCGATCGTGTCGTGTCGTCCTTTTTTAGTTTCCAGTCTGTTAGCATTGTTTGCGCTGTATGTAAAAAAAATGGATTTTCTCCCAACTACGTACCAGCGACGTTGTTGCGCTTCTCAGAACGTGCCCTTTTACACTTCACGGATTCCACACTGATTCGTGGATGCACCAGCGATGATACGATTTACGTTGCCGCCCTTGAAAGGATGTCTCTAGCTGTAAAAAAAACGTTTCGTCTTGAAAAAGAATGTTTGGCGATTGGACCACTTAAGAAAGCGGTACTACAGCCGGGACCGGTGGGGAATGTCTGAGTGCGCTTACGCTGGGGGAGGGGAGTTCTGCAAATGTGTCTTCGAAACGTTTTACGAATGAATAAATGCAACAGCGTATTCGTAAGTAACTTCCACGCTGTCAGTCTCTGGCGAACCTTTAGTGCTTTAGCGCGCATTTGTCTTCCCTAACTCAATGACAGGCTCGAAAGCGGGGGAACTGCGCTCTTCCGCGAATAGCGTACAGTGTTGGGAAAGCTGTAGATTAGGAGGTGGTCACTCGATCTTTGCCAAAATGGATGGCGTGGGATAAAATGCTACCCAAAGAGAAGGATCACGCTCAGATCCAGAGCAAGCTTTCAGCTGTTTGGGTCGAGCCTGCATTCGAGAGCCTCTATCGATTTTTTTTTCTGAAGCGCTACCACGGGAGGTCATAGGAGATTTCTTCCCATTCATATTTTTTTGTCATTTCTTTTACTGCTCAACCATTTACTTTTCACTTGAAGGGGGACTCCTCTTTCCCCCTTTTATACACGTCCTCAAGTAAACACGACGATGGTTAGGGAGTAAAACAGAAAGGCCAATAAGGATTACATAATCTTTGTTGAAGGGCCCTCAAAGTCACGCACGACAGTGCCAGCTTACCGGACAGCGACAAAGGCAAAGATTCGAACGACCACGACAACACGACGGCTGAGACGTTGCAGATCTATGGTAGATGAAATCCTGGAGCCGTGTTTCAATGATTTCTAAAATACTTTTTGGATATAGAAAAGAGGGCAGGTAAGCTTCGTTAAATACGGCTATCCAAAAAAAAAAAACCTTCATTCGTTACTCAGGCAAGAATAATAGAAAGCAGGACAGGAAAATATCAACAAGCACTCTGCACACGCGAACAAGCATACAAAGAGTGTATCTGCCCGCACCAGCACCTCAAGGCACAGTCCAGTACCTGGGATGGTCGCCCAACATACGGGAGTGAAGTGGTCCAAACAAGCCCTTTCATGTATAAATAAATAAAGCATCCGTATTTGTACATGAACCTGATAGCGGAACGGACAACGTGGCGGCAACATCAATGCATAAAAAAGAAGCACAGTGGAGAGAAGACAAGGGTTCTACTCTTTCTTGATGTGCTGTGGGGGTGTAGGGTCTTCCCTCCACGCTCTCAGCTCTTGCCATCTCCCTTACCGGAAGCGTGGGACCGCCTCCTGGGATCAATCGTCAGCCGCATCCAGGCATCCTACACGCCCAGGCCGTCTGCAGGCCTGTATCTCCGGCATGCCACTTAATGCGTCACATGGCCAGCTGTGCCTTTGGCGAATAAAGTATTTCTCTCTTTCTCTCTTGATTCCTCCGTTGACCGTTCGTCAGCAGTTCGCATGCATAGGCGTCGTCGCTGTCTCAGGCTTTGCTTACATGAACTAAAAAAAAAAAAAAAAACTTGTTGCGTGAGCGTTGCTTGCTTGAGCTGCGTACCATCAGAATTGGAGAACGCTTAAGCTTCGCATTTAAGTGTGGAACACGATAGCATTCAAAGATCCCTCGCTGCTTATCAGTCTTTTTTTCTCGTGTATTCAAATTACAATCCGACGCTATCATGTCTGTAGGTTGTAGTTAAGTCGTAATTTACGATTTTTCTGACGGATTTTACTTTGAAATTTGACCGATTAAGACAGTAGCTAACTGTAATGAATCGTAGTCATGTCGTTTCATCAGGCGATTTCCCATTTATACGTATGGTGTTAATATTTTTAATGAGGCTTCTTGCCTGGCTCTCCCGTCAACCGCCTATCAAAACCTGTACTGTAATGTAACACGAGTAGAGCGAATGCATTTCATAAAACGAGGATTTCTCCACGCTCTTCCTGCCCCGCCTCGCTACTATTTCTTTTCACTTAAGACGGTGCAGATGAGAAAAAAATGAAAATACAGTCGGAGGACACCTAAGCACTTATGAGTTGTGAATGCGAAAAGCTATAATGTCCGATTGAACGCCGCTGAGTGGTCCTTAGATGTACGAACTCCTCGCAGGTAAGCGAGTCGCGTTGAGACGCTTGGCGCGTTTTATTTGGCCTTACCGAGGCGTAGTTAGAACGCAGGCGAGGAGCTCGCGCGGATAACAAATGCTTCCGAGATCGAGGGTGACGTGGCGTCGCTGCAATGCCATTCCTCTCACGCAACAACTGGCTCGCTAATGCAGCAGCAGGTGTTCCCTGTCGATCGCTCTGCTGCGTCGAGGCGCGCTCGTGACGTAGCGTCGCAGCTAATGACAGTCACTGTCATAATATGCATGGATCTGCGTCTGTGCCTGTTGTACGTCCGCGCGTTCACGGCGTGTGTTGCCTATCTGCGCTTGGGAAGTAGGCTCTCCAAGGTTGCCGGGTCTCTCAACGAATGTCGCGGTTCGCGGTAGCTTTCATTTGCGCCTTCTTCACGATCGACTCTCGCTGGCATGGATGAAGGAGAAATTGGAGGACGCTTAAGCTTCGCCTTTAAGAGTGGAACAGCGATAGCGTTATCGGGACCCGTTCGCATCGCATCGTTCGCATACGGCAAGTAGGCTTCATTCGCTGCAACAATGAACGTGGGAAAGCCAGCTTACAAAGACCAAGCTTACACCAATCCTCTTAAAATAGGCTTCACTTTTAAACAGAAATGCATTGCCGAAAAGACGTTTTTCTAGGGGCAATATAAGTGGTCTTATATTAAAATGTGAAGGCATTAGCACATTCTTTATTATTTTAATAATTGTGTGCTATTTACCCGACGGCACGTGCGTGTCCAAAACGAATTAGCAGGCGAAGTCCCAATTTCACGTGCCTAGGATGCGAGCGCCATCTGGATATCATTTTCGCAAGTAAAGTACCCGAACGCGCGGCTGTAGATCTGGTAGAAATGCTGGAAAAGGGGTTTGTGTTTGAGTTTCCTCGTATCAGAATTAGGTTTTCGCGTACATTCAAATTACAATCCGACGCCGATTGGTAAACAATCCGACCGCGAATCCGATGCCGAATGGTGAAGTCGTACTTTACAATTTTTCTGACGAACTTCACTGTGAGAAATTCAATTTTTTTTTCACCAATACCTTGCACCACGTGGAGGGCCTGCGTGTTCAAGGTGGTTGGGTATGATTTTCCCGGCTCCTGGCCGCCATCCAAGGGAGGGGAGATAACCTCCTCTTACACTTGCCGTTTTCGATAAAAGTTGTTTCTCTCTCTGCCGACATCGTACGCCGACGCCAGTTGCCGATGCCGGATTTTCTGCGACACGGGGCCCTTAACGCTATCGCGGTAAAATATAGGAAGGAACATTACGTCACGCAGCCAGCCTTGGCAAGCGAACGCTCCGTGTAGCCAGCAGTGGTGGCCCAACAGGTGACCTCTTGCGTCGAGATCGCGGTGAATCGAGATTTGCTGGGACCTTAGGTTACCGGTAATTTTTATTCTGTGTGCACCCGGCCGGCAGTTGCTCACGTGGAGGAAGAAAAAAAAATTTTTCCCTTGGTATTTTTTGTTTTTCTTTCCTTGGTTTTGTTTTTGTTTATTTAAATAGTTTCAAATGGTATCGAATGGGTATTGAAAAAAAAATCAACCGGGAGTACTAAAATCTACCGCGCGCTCTGACGTATCATCCGTACGTGCTCTGACATTTTCATCACGTCTTGGGCCACCACACTCGGCTTCAATCGCGTTGCGGTATGCTCCCTTCCTATCTTTTTCCTTCCTTCAAGCTCGCTGGGTGCACACTCCGCTCTACTCTCCCGCATATTCTCCGCGCGCTTCGGGGCTAGAAGTTACCGCTTGCTTACCGCGCGGTGACGGTCTGTTTCCCATGAAACTTTCTTGCATATTTTCAAAGTGTTAAACTTTACTTGGGAACTAACGGTGATTTCTAGTGATTGTCTAACCGTTTTCGTGGGCCGATCCCGGGAAAATAGGACAATCTAACATAACGGTGAAAAACCTCTGTGTGGTATCCGTTGTAAGGCGAGCGTTCTCGCATTTTTTTTTTCTCGTGATAGCTAGCGTTTTGAGGCGCTGCAGTTGAGACGCCGCGCCTCTGGTCGAAGACACGTCGTGCACGGGGTTCCAAAAAAATTAAATTATGGGGTTTTACGTGCCAAAACCACGATCTCATTATGAGGCACGCCGTAGTGGGGGACTCCGGAAATTTGGACCACCTGGGGTTCTTTAAGGTGCACCTAAATCTAAGTACACGGGTGTTTTCGCATTTCGCCCCCATCGAAATGCGGCCGCCGTGGCCGGGATTCGATCCCGCGACCTCGTGCTCAGCAGCCCAACACCATAGCCACTGAGCAACCACGGCGGGTGCACGGAGTTCCAAACTTGGACCTTGAGTGAGTAAGCGCTCGAAGAGTGAGTGGTTGGCTCTCGCGTACTGGAAACGTACGGTGGTAAGGGGAAGTGCCACTCATAACACATGGTGCAATATAATGCCACAAATAACCGCTTGCCAAAGCCTGCTAAACGCGCTCTTAGATAGCAACCGGGCTTGCTTCCTCATATACAGGGCGTCCGAACTATTATGCACCAAGATTTAAAAACATGCAAATGCCACGTAGCTGGACAGAACCAAGGTAAGTTGTTTGCCGTCGCTTGGAGATACCCAGATTGTTTTTTTTGCATTCCGCTTATAATCACATAATTAATCTTAACTAATTAATGAGCTTCTTAATTATTATAATTAGATTAAATGTGTTAATGAGAAAATTGTAGAGCAACATGAAAAACTCCCGATACAACTTTCTGCTGCCCAATACGTGCTACATAAAAGTTTTTCAGAGCGTGAAAGAAGCCCGCGAATACACGCAAAGTGCCTCGAACGGTCAGTCGCACGGCAATTGCCTACCTTGGTTCTGTCCAGCTACGTGGCATTTGCATACTCTTAAATCTCGGTGCTTGATAGTAGGGACACCCTACATATTTCCTTGCTGCCAAGGTTCAAGATCGTCATGTTAAGTTCACGTTACGTTCCCTCTCAGTCCTTTTCTTTTAAAGCGAAGCTTTCTATGTCTCACTGATTCGTCCGTGAGCGCCGAAAACGCACTGCAGGAGAACCAACTTACACAATGGAACTATCTCCACATCTATGCACGCAATAGAACAATCTGCGCATCTGCGCACACAATCGTAGAGCACTACAGTTTCCGTTCGCAGTTGTACCGATAAGAACAATGGGAACTGAAACGCCGCGCTACTCAGACGAACTGTATATATCTGCATTGGATTACGCGCGTCACGCAATGCATTCCCGGCCGTCACCATGTGTAGGCCGCGGGTGCAGCGCACGGCACAAGAAGAGGCTGCCGTATGCGAACGTAAGCGCCGATCGTGCCCGTAAGGCCGATCCCGTGTGTCGGCAACGGCATGTGCAGTCCGTGAAAGTGCGAGTGTGTGCTACATGATCTTCAATGGACACATGATCTAAAATAAAGGCTATGCAACTTAACGAAATAGTGTCTTCATTCAACTTCAACGTTCAAATAAATACAATCCTAAACAAGCAATCAAATCAAATTCACATCGCATCGGGTCGCGCAGCATTTCTTGGCTTCGTTGCGTGGTCGTTGGCTTTGCACTTTGATTCAGGTTGCATGTGCGAAAGCTTCGCGTTCGACAATCTCTCATTAAGAAAGGGGCTTTGATTTTTGTTTCCTTTTGCCATATCTAGTAGCTAGTAGGAACCAAGTGCGGAACTCGCCGCTTCGACGAGGAGTCTGCCGACCTTGGAGCGACCAATTACCGCGCCACGGTTGCCGATTCTCTTCTTATTCTCCTCGCAGTCGCGCGCGTCAGCGCAGCTTCGACACCGTCGCGCGGTTTTTATGCGTGACGGGGCGCGAGCATAACGCAACGTGCCCCCGGCACCGTGGAAGTTGAGTGCCCGTGGTAACAAAGTTTTATCGGCCGAGCGCGCGGGCTCGCGCGCTATAAGACAGCCATATAGAACGAGGGAGTGCTTCGGCGCAGATCAGTTTAGCCCGAGGCTCGAATAAGCTACCGCGCGGGCGTTCCCACGCGCAATGTAAGTATATGCTGCTCCTCGCAGGCTTCTATGCGGGGCGCGACACTGTCGCTAAAAGCCTCGGACCGGGAGGGGGGTTGTTTCCGCATTCAAACCAGGGGTGGGTTTGACCGATCGCTCTCCGTCGCCTGCATCCGAGTGCGCCTCGCTCCGCCGTGATCCAGCCTATGGCGCAAGGGACGACGCAAACTCGATTTTAAGGCTCTCTCGCGCTCAAGTTTATTATTTTTGTTAGTATACGCTTTCTTCACGGGAGCTCGAGCGCCGGAGGCGAGGCAAGGCCACTTTGCATCCGGTTCACGGAGCGAACGTCGCGAACAAAAGGTGTGGCGGTGTTGAAGTTACTTTGCGACAGGGCTGGCAGCATCGGCAGCAGCTGCTGCTACTGCAGCAAGCATCGCAAAGTGCTCCCAGAAAGCTTGTGAATTGAAGGAGGCACGGCGGAGTGGCGATAACGGTTGCTTGAGTTTGCGCTGCGTAAACGCGGCGGGAGCCAGAGGGTTATCGAAGCGTGGCGTGCGGGGGGAGTGCGTTGCAACGACACCCACCCTTTTGGCACGTTAACGGAGTCGCGCTTTGCCGCTTACGCGAAGTCTGTGTCAACCCCTTCAAAGTCGTGATACGGGAGAGAACGTAGAGCTTTCAAGAGGGTCGCTGCTAACGGGCGGCATGCGTATAGGACTCTAAAACCACGTAGCGCTTGTTCAAAGGGTTATTTTGCGCATCTTTTTTTGGCGCGCTTGGATTGTGCGGGAGAGTTTATCACGTGTTGAACACGGTGATTAGGCGTGAACTCTTCGCTACGTAACGCCGCCAAAACATGACTTTGGGTTACGTTTTTTTTTTGCGCGCTTAACTTACGCGCTCGTTTCGGCGGCTCTCGCGCTCCTCGCCTGTACAAAACGTGAGCAGAGTAGTGGCGTCACGCTTGCAAAGGTGTGGCTTGATTTCTAGCCTTATTCTTACTTCAGGCGCACCAAAATCGCGCCAAACATCGCCGATCTGGTCAAATTAAACGTATACTGTATGCACGTTTTAGGAATAGTACGAAGGTGCACTGCCTACGCTGAAAACGGTATCAAATACTTCTGGTCATCATCAGAGCTGAATTCTGGATTAATTGTTGTCCTCATCATCAGTAACCTTTTATTCTGTCTCGCGTCGCATCTTTATTCTGCTTCCCTATTAAAGTTGTTCCTGTGGCAGTTTTAGCACATTGATATTGAGATGGTCTAAAGACATTTAATTAGTGTTTCGGGGGCGTATATTTTTATTTTTATGCCGTTTTATCTGTTTGTTTACATTGTAATTTGACCCGCCCGTATGGTTCGCAATCTGAGACGTATTCCTAATTACCCATGCGCCGCCGCGGCTTAAAGACCCGCATTGTTTAATATATTGCGCCAGCGTATAGTGGATCCATACATAATTGCGGTGGTGACGCAAGTCGCATCGTTAGCTCTGGAAAGGAATTCCCCCTAATCCTTCGATCTATTACAGAAATATATCTGCTGCCTTCTAAGGCGCGTTTAAGCCCTAAATTAATTACCGGTTTGGCACAACGAGAAAGAGACGTCGACGTTGTCGCACTTTTTCATTGCTAAGCAGTTCTTGTTTTCTTTGTTTATGATCCTCTTTTCGATACTGAGCTTATTCTAATTTTTGTTGGTAGGACATAGCGGTGGAGCACATTGTATAATTTATAGGCTACCGCGTATTCCTTCCAGTGTGCAAGCTTTAGCTGCAGACGTTGACCTTTTTATCAAAGTGCATGTGATACGAAGAAATGCTCTTACCTGGCCTGCGTTGCACCGATTCGAAGAAAATTTGTTCCCAATGAGAAAAAAACACCGGAATGCGTATAATTTTTTGAACTTAAGAGAGTGAGAAAAAAAATCACCAGCCCTTCCCCTATCGAGAAAATAGAGGTAAGCGAAGTTTGTCGTGCGTGTATCTGACCTTCGTCAGGGTAACGCAAAGTTCACGACATGTCATGGTCTGTCTTCTTTCTTTCTCTCTATCTCTCTCTCTGTTTGTCTCTCTCTTTATTTCTTTCTCTCTCATTTTCTCTCTCTCTTTCTCTTGTCTCTTTATTTCTTTCTCTCTTCTCTTTATTTCTTCCTTTCTCTCTTTCTTTCTCTACTTTCTTTCTTCCTCTCTCTCTTTATCTCTTCCTTTCTCTCTTTCTTTCTTGTCCCTGGTATGTGCCATTGAGCTTATACCCTTTCTGCACTATCGCCAGGATCGGCCTACTTTTCAGCGTGACACCACCACCACCACGGAAACTTGTGAGCCTATAAAGCTTCGCTTAAAACATTCACCGACAATTACGATACTCCCTAGTGCGAAATTTGAGCGCAGCTCTATACGTGTTTTCATTTCGCGATATATGGGCTGGCGCGGACAATCTGTCTCGTGCGGCACGTTCCAAACGGAGCGAAGTGTGGCGCGACTGCCTCGCTAGTTGGGAGATCGCGAGAGGCACCGCGTGGGTGACGCGAGGGCGCGATTCACAGTAGCCGCCGCAGACAGACCGCCGCTCATGCAGCGCTTTGTTTCCAAAAATAAGTATCGATGGACGCGCTCGCCGCACGCCTTATCGTGGCGTCATCGGTGAACATGCGACGCGAGCTACTCTGGCGCCATCTCGTAGCCATCGTCGCCGCAGAGCCTGTCTTGCGCGGCACTACACCTTTCTTCTCACGCTTTCTCCATACCCTCCTCCTCCGCTTTCCGTCTCATGGTACCGCTGCACCCTCCTTTTCTGCTTTCCTCCTCGTGTTCTCTTCGCTATCATCGTCTTTCATCCCCTGCTGCGCTCCGTGTTCGCTCTTTCATCCTTCGCTGTGCTCGTTCGCTCGGTTACGAGGTACAACGTCGACGCTCTCCGCAGGAACGGGCGCCAAGAGCTGCGCTCTCAAAAAGGATATAGGAAAAGTAGGTGCAAAGGGATAAGTCTTGATGCGCGTGCGAATGGAGAACAGCGTTCACTGCGCATTCAAACCCGTTCGCTGAGCCCAGTCGTCATTCAAATTTGCAGCAGTGGTGTGTTACGTTTCTGTGCGGATTTTGGTCGACTCGGTATATTCTCAATATTTTTTATTCCCTTCTGAAAGCATTGAACCTGATGAGCTAGAAGACTACGAAGGAGCTCGATATTTCGCTAGTTGCTACCACATGAGGCAAGCAAACCATGATGCCAGAGAAAAACTCATGGGAATGGAGCTGTTATATTTAATTGTATTGTATAAGAATATAGAAAAACAAAACTACGATGGAAACGAAAGTGGGGGAAAAAGACAACTTGTCGCAGGTAGGATCTGAACCCGCAAATTCCGCATTACGCATACGGTGCGGATTTGTAACTTAACCAGATTTGTAATGTAGGCCCTCTATCTGCATGAAAAAAAAATTTAAGAGTGATAAATTTCAGAAGAATGGAAGCAGTAAGCTTTCATCTCCGTAATTCCGCAATAAATGTAAAGAAAGTTGATATGTATGACAGTTCTGTAAACTGTACCTATCAGGACGTATAAAGCGGACAAAGCATGTGTGCTCTTCGTCGCGATTAATTATACGAAAGTCATTTCGTTTTTAAACTCACGAAAAGAGAGTATTTACCTTTAACGTAAACTATGGATCAGTATGTTACATTTGTACAGGTCGGACACAGCAACGGGTCCATCTTGAACATTTCACCGTGTGACTGCTGTTGCCGATTTCGATTTTTTTTTTCGGATTTCGTGGATCTGGATCCTAGCGTCTGAAACTATCTACGTGCTGAAATCGTAGCGTCGTCATAGAGCACAGCGCCAGCGTACAACAATGTGTCCTAGCCAACCGCGAGCACTTTGAACTGAGAAGAGACAGAACAGACAGTGCTCATCGAGAGATAGTACGACCTAAAATACTCATCACGAGGCAGGTATAGTGCTAGCCCGTGCACGGGAGCAGGGTTCTGTGCACAGACTTCGCAGCGCACTGCCTCATCGCCCGTGACGCAATGTCATTTATCACCGCGTTGACAGGTTGTGAGGCATCCTCTACGACGTTGCATATTCAATTCAACTCAATTCAGTTCAATTCAATCCAATGCTTATTTTGCTTTCTGGGAAACGTAGGGAGCAGCCACAATAAAGCTACTTGTCTTAGTAGCTTGATGAGGTAGCGGCCCCCTTCCAAAATGACAGTAACGAACAGAGATAAGAGAGAAGCTTAATGATACGAAATCCAGAGAGGTCGGCCTCAAGAGAGAGAGAGAGCAAGGAGAGGAAAGGCAGGGAGGTCAAACAGAAGAGCATCCGGTTTGCTACCCTACACTAGGGTAAGGGAAAGGGGAGATAGAAAGAGAAAAATAGGGAGAGAATGAGCACTGAGTACACGTGGGACGATGTACAGGGACACCATAGGCGGTCTCTTAAACCGGTGCACTTCAAATACAGTACTAATGCACGCAACGCTTTTTGTGCCAGTGACGGGTGTAGCCACGGTCCGAGTATCTTTGACTCAGAGAACGGTCTCGAGTCCAGCCGGTTTAAAGTTGTCCTGAGAGAGAGGCGTTGTACGTCGTAGCGAGGACAGGTACACAATAGATGCTCGATGGTTTCCTCGCACATACAGGAGTTGCACATCGGGCTCTCGGCTATTCCCATACGATGTGAGTAAGCGTTCGTGAACGCCACTCCCAGCCACAAGCGGCACAGCAAGGTTGCTTCGCCGCGGGAAAGGCTAGATGGCAGTTGTAGCCGTAGTAAGGGGTCCAACTAATATAATCGGCAATTGAAGGAACTTGAACTCCATAAAGCTTGTGACGTTTTGCGTGCAAGCAGACAAAGTTCCCTGGAAGTGTCCGTCCTCGTCAAAGGTATTGTACGCGTCTGGGTGTCTTCGTGGGCACATCGGGCAGCCCTGTCAGCAATGTCGTTGCCGATGATGCCACAGGGAGCAGGAATCCACTGGAAGACTATGCTGTGCCCTGTTTCCAGAGCATGATGATGTACTTCCCTGATGTCGGATATCATCTGCTCGTAAGTTCTGTGATGTAAGGCTGACTTGATACTGTGAAGGGCTGCCTTAGAGTCACAGCGTATGACCCATTTCTGTGCCGGCTCTTCGGTGACGTAGGTCACAGCTGCATGGAGGGCTGCAAGTTCTGCCGACGTAGATGTAGTCATATGTGACAATTTGAATTTAACTGCAACTTGCTTGGCTGGAACGGCGAATGCGGCAGTTGAGCTGGTAGGTGAGGTCGAGCCGTCGGTATATATATGTATGTAGTCATGATATGTCTGGTGCATTAATAGGAGCGTCAGTTGCTTCAGAGCCAGCGATAGATGATTGGCCTTCTTGGTGATTCCGGGAATAGAAAAATTCACTTGAGGCTGCCGCAGGCACCACAGGGAAGTTCAAGGCTTCGACGCCGGTGTAAACGATAACGGTATACACTCTTGATGGGCGCTAATCACTTTTGAAAAGGTCGCTTGAGGTCTTTCCGCTGGCAGGGAAGCTAAGTGATGGTCGGGGATCCTTGACAGATGACGAATGTGCGCTCTGAGGGAGTCGGCAGCTACGTGTGTCTGAATCGTATTGTCTCTCGCGATGGCTATTGTTGCTGTTGTTGAGGTGCACCGAGGCAGCCCTAAACACATGCGTAGGGCTTGACCTTGTATGCTCTCAAGAGCGCGAATGTTCGTCTTGCATGTATTTGACAAAGCTGGCAGACTGTAACGAAGGAGTCCCAGGAACAGTACCCTGTACAGCTGCAGCATAGAATGGACTGGTGCACCCCAGTTTTTCCCGCAGAGAAATTTAAATACCTGTGCAATAGCAAATAACTTCTTCTTCAGGTAGACGCAGTGAGGGGTCCACGAGAGGTTACGGTCGGTGATGACACCCAGAAAGCGATGCGTCTTAACATAGGACACAGCTTGACCGTTGATTGAAACTGAATACAGTGACATTTGTTTGCGCGTCCAATGCGCACTTTTCTGTAGACACACTGAGGCCTTGTTCTCGTAGATAAGACGCCGTCATGGTTGCCGCCCGCTGAAGCCTGGCCCGCACCTGAGGCCGAGTCACGGCAGAGGCCCAGATGCAAATGTCGTCGGCGTATATAGAGACATGAACTGTCCGCGGTAAACACTCCACAAGTCCTACCAAGACGAGGTTGAACAATATAGGGCTCAGCACTCCACCCTGCGGCACACCACGACAGATGTAACGTTCCGAAGTTGGGCCGTCTTCAGTCTGTAAGAAAAACCGCCTCTCGGTCAAATAGTCCCGAATCCATTGATACATCCGGCCACCAACTCCCACAGCCTCAAGTGAGTTCAGTATGGCGTCATGGGCGACGTTGTCGTATGCTCCTTTGACATCGAGAAAAAGTGCAACTGGTAGGCGCTTGAGGATTTTCTGTTCTTGGACCCAGGTAACGAGGTCAATAACATTGTCGATGGATGAGCGACCTCGACTGAAAGCCAGCCATGGCATCCAGGATAGATGTTGAATCGCTCGAGGTACCATTCCAAGCGAGCAAGAATCATTCTTTCCATCACTTTGCCGACGCAGCTCGAAAGCGCAATCGGACGATATGATGATAAATCAAGCGTAGACTTTCCAGGTTTCAGAATGGGGATCAAGCGGCTCGATTTCCATTGTTTAGGAACAACGCCGTTTCGCCAAGACTCATTGTAGTAGTTGAGCAGCTCACTACGTGCGTCATGTCCAAGGTGGCATAGGGCAGCGTACGTGATGCCAGTCTGGTCCTGGTGACCGAAGAACGCCTGCAGGTCGCTAATGCAGCGTCGAGCTCTTCATGTGAAAATAGCACGTTCACTTCTGGCACACGTGCCTCAGGGACGCCATTCAGTGCCGCGTCAGTAGGGATGATCACGGATCCAGAAACCCGCACACAGAACTCTTCAGCCACTTCAAACTGCGAGCGGTGTTGGTAGAGGGCCAGAGCAGCAAAGGGCTTCCTTTGATGCGGGCATGAGGGAAGACCCCTAACCGTTCTCCATATGTGTGAGAGCGATCTTCGGGGATCAAGCGTCTGACAGAAAGATTTCCATCGCTTGTCTTCCAATTTATCCATACGACGCTGAACTGACGGATCTTACGTATGTCGGCCTCAACAGTTTGCAGAACAGCAGTAGGGTAATAAACAGCAAGCAAGTTACTCATATGGATTTGAAATTTCTAGGACACGGAAATGAACACGCAACATTTATGCCTAACAAGCAACTGTATCCAATTATAACAAGTTCTACACAACCAGATAGTCAGGCGGCAATGCATTGCGTTAACGTATGAAACAAAGGTCGACAATTAGAAAAGGGAGGAAAAAACAATTTCATAGCTCATATAAAAGACATATATATGAGAGATATGAACATTCTAGAGAGGAACGGAAGCTGGGGTAGCGGTAAGCAACTCTTTACAACCTCTTCATTTTAACAACCAGTTAGCCTTATGTACATATGCTCATGGAAACGGTAGGAGTGTCTCCAAAAAAAGAAAAAGAAAGAAAAGAAAGAAAACAACGAAAGCTGGCCTGACGAGGATAAGTATGGTGACAAGAGCGCGATGTGGACGGTAACGATGATAACGATGACGACGACCGCGGTGATTCTACGACGATGGCTCTACAACAATCACGGCATTTAGACAGTGTCAGCACTACGACTTTGACGGCCGGCAGTCTGACAGCGATGACGCTAGTGAATGAATGAATGAATGAATGAATGTGACATAGACGGCGGCTTTAGCCAATGATGGTATGACGATTTACGCGTAGCTGTCACGTGATTCGACTCTGAATAAATTTGCTAAGCGACACGAAACGATAGGTCACGCGCGCGGTGCCTTATGGGCAACCGGCGCTGAAATTTCACGTGCCAACAGCAGCGCCGTAAGACACAGCCTAGCGAGCGGTGGAAACAGTTTTCGGTAGCACATGCTGTGATTTCGCATAATCGATTCTTCAGGTACACGTGTCGAGATTCTTGACTGAGTGGGAACCGGCATTCTGGAACCTATCATTTATCATGCATCAGCGGTACAATATCGTCGTCAGGCGAGCGCTGATTGGCTGGTTGAGCCAAATTGAATGACGTTGTCATCAACTAGCCAATCAGTTCATCCACTTTTGCTAAAACAGCCAATCAGCGCGCGCCGTTGGTGGAGGCGTGGCCAAGGCGAAAGTCAATCGTTTCAGAATACGTCCCCAGAGCTTGACTGGATGCATAGAGCTGAAGCGAACGTTGACAACGGCGCGCGTCTGTTATCATCCAAAATGTCTTACAATTTTTCGTGGCTTTCCTATCGGAGGGTGTCAATATATTTCAGCCGTACACTCAAACTGCCTTAGCGCCTCCTGGTCAGCGCTGGTTCCCAATTGACGGTACATACTTTTATAAGGTGGGCCGGAAAAAGGGTTCCTGCTGTCATATTTGTCTCACTGTACCTTGTCATTTATTTGTCAAGTTTGTCTTTACGCATGCAAGTCCCATTCAGATATGAATCTTTGTTGGAAATTAGTGCTGTGTGCCTCCCCTTTCTGTTTTTGTCTCAACCTACGCTATTCAATGCTGAGAAATTGTCCCGACAAGTCCCAGTCTTTACGTTATCAAACTACTTACAGGACAAGACGTTGACAGTCACTTTAGCTCACGCTAAAGAGAATGAAGGCGAAAGCCTGCGCGCTCACGAGACATTCATTAAATTACTTGACATTCTCATTCGAATGCGTTGTTACTTCATATTACTTGTTTTCTCCCACCAAAGGTCGTCGGTTCAGGTGCCTTAATTAACACTACCTTAATTAACTGTGCCTTAATCAACTCTGCCTTCTTTAACACCAGAGGTCGTGGGTTCAACTCCCACCAAAGGTCGTGGGTTCGAGCACCTTAATTATTGTTATCTGAATTAACTGTACCTTAATTAACTTCGCCTTAACGAACATTAGGGGTCGAGGGCTCCACTTCCACCGATGGTTGTGGGTGGCACCATCAATTTTGGTGCCATGACGCCTGACATCGGATTTTTCGACCCATGAGCCATCTAAGGCTTTCGCCTTAATATGATGCCGGCAGCCACGAACCACGAGAGTACGCGTTTCTCAATTCCATAAGGCAGTCGCATGAGCGCGGGGAGACACAAATCTTATGAAACAAACGGGACAGCAGTCGCCAACCAGTGGCGGTATTCAGGAACAATCACTCTCGGGGATACTTTCACTGTTGCGAGATTTCGCTTGACTAGCGCCGGAAACGTCGGCGCCTGCGGCCAACAGATTTTCTGCAAAGGCAGCTTTCGTTCTTGTCACTGTGGCACAAAATGCCTCTCGTATAGACGCCGATGCCTCTGGCGCTAATATCGCGAAAGTGAAAGTGTCCCCGAAAACGATCCGTACGACACTACCGCCCCATGGCGTATTGACCCCCTTGGCAACTAACCGTGCTCGGCAAGTGTGCTCGGAAAGCTGCCTTGGCGCTCAGAAACGCCGCACCCTTGGCGTGTGTGGCAAGCCACGCGCTTCGTCGGCGAGGACGACGTACATACATAACTAATCGCCATCTCTGCGAATTCGGGGGGACGAACTCGCAGACGGACCGAAGCTGGACTGCGGAGACTAGGGGAGGCGAAGTGACAGCGGCGGCTTTCTGACGGAGATGGACGATGACACCGATGGCTCGGCGCTGACGCACATCGAGGCCGGCACGCCGAGGTTGCGTCAAGACCGCGTTAAAACGCGAGGCAGTGGCAGCCACTCGATATGATCCCATTTCGCGTTTTTGCGGAACGATGCATGGAGTCTTTCTGTACTTAGCTTTTGCTAACAGTGACTCTGGTTGCTAAAAAAAAAAAGAGAGAACGAAGAAGAAGAAACAAAGCGAGAGAGGAACGGTTTAATCGAAGAAACCGAAGCAGAGCCACTGGCGCACACGGGATAAGGACCTTTGCGAGTGTCGCACCAAAAACAGGTCACTCGGCCACAAGGGAACAACAGCTCACACATTGTAACATTGTATCGTCTCTGCAGACGCATCATTACGAAGACATAACTGTGCGCATTTTTCTCACAGAACAAGAGAGGAAGATTCTTTAAATGAATACTGGAGATGTGGGCCGACCAGACGCCGAAGACGCTACTCCAGACGGCAAGGGAAATGCGGGAAATGAATCTTTTCACTTAGGGATCTGCATGCATTGTGAAGTCCGATCCTATTTCTAATCTACGTTAACGACATAGGAAACATTTTATATTCCGCTATCAGGTTATTCGCAGACGATAGCTTTGTCTACAGAGTAATGAGTAGTATTGAAGATAAGAACTCGCTACAGTTAGACATCGATAAACTCGAGGTCGCCAGACAAATGGAAATTAACTTTTTTCAAACAAAGGCCATGATATTTACAAGAGAAAATAACCCAGACGCGAGCTAATCCGCATTTCAGGGAAGCCTATTTCAACGTATGTTCACATACAGATGTCTCGGAGTTTATGTATCTTCTGATTTATCCTGGAACGAGCACATCAATACGTACCATGCCTAGTCAGGCATCCAATACGCTCGGCTTCTATAAACGCGACTCTTCTACTCAACTATTCACCTACACTTCGCTTGTCTATTCTAAAGTAGAATGCATCTCCATTTTTTTTTTAGAATCCGCATAAAACGTTCCCGATCGCTCAACTCGAAGCAACACATGATACAGCAGCAAGATTTGTTACGAAGATATACTGACGCAACCAGGGCTTCAAAGAATCTTAAACAATTACTTTCATTGCTTTTCCTTATTAAGTATTATAACTAATACTAATAATGCTCTTATCATATTTTCCTATGCGTTCTGCACGGATCCCACATCAATGCTGCTCTTTGTGTTTTTTAACGTTCGCCCATTGAGACTGAAGCCATTTTTTCATGCACTAACCTGTATCATCATTCACCACTTCTTTTCGCAATACGGCACTGGAATAGGCTCTCAAAGGATATTGTATCTTGTATTGATCCTGATGCTTTTGTTCACGAGTTGAAGCTCTTCCGAAATGTATGATTATTTCTGTGCTCACTACTTTCTTGCACGATGTATTCTTCTGTTGCAGATGATTATGCCAGTATATCGTACTAAAGTTTATTGTATCTACGTTTATTGTTGTGTCCCTCCCCCATCCATGCAATGCCTGAATAGGCCTTTTAGGGTACATTAATAAAAAAAAAAAAAGACAGCAATACGAATCTTCAAGCAGCTGCGCCAGTTGCTGTAGTACAGAAAATGGCGGAAATCAATTTCCAGCAGTAAAAAACAAACAAAAAAATCACGAATGGCCATCGTCTTGAATACAGCGTTATCTATTAGTATAGTAGGCTACTGTGCCGCCCTGTAGGCATTTCCTCGACCATTTGCGTCCATTTTGCCTATATGTAAAATTTTGCCTATGTGGGAAACGCTGCTGGAGAATATGTAATAGCAGTCGATTTAATCAAATATGCAGGAGATATCATGTTTGAAAAGCTTGCGGCCCTTTATACGCAATGCCTCACAACTTCAAGTGTACCAGAGAGCTGGAAGAACGGCAGCATTATACTAATCCATAAGAAGGGAGACGTTAAAGAATTGAAGAATTATAGACTCATTAGCTTCCTTTCAGTATTGTATAAAATATTCACCAAGATAATTTCCAATAGAATCAGGGCAACACTTGACTTCAGCCAACCAAGAGGACAGGCTGGCTTCAGGAAGGGATATTCTACGATGGATCACATCCATGTCATCAATCAGGCAATCGATAAATGTGCGGAGTACAATCAACCTCTCTATATGGCTTTCATAGATTATGAAAAGGTATTTGATTCAGTAGAGATAACAGCAGTCATAGAGACATTGCGTAAGCAAGGAGTACAGGAGGCATACGTGAATATCTTGGGAAATATCTACAAGGATTCCACAGCTACCTTGGTTCTCCATAAGAAAAGTAGAAAGTTACCTATCAAGAAAGGGGTCAGGCAAGGAGACACAATCTCTCCAATGTTATTCACTGCATGCTTAGAAGAGGTATTCAAGCTATTAGGACCAATTCACATTTGCGACTAGGCGAGGTCGCGCGACCAAGTTGGTCGCAAAGCGAACAGTCGCAAGTAGTCGCAAATGGTCGCTTTTCTCGAAATGCGACCGTTTCGGGCCAGTCGCTCACTGCTCGATTTTTCAGTCGCGCGACCACAGTCGCAGAACAGCTGAACCAATCAGATGCGAAGGAACAGGACGTCCGTATACGCTGACGCTTATTTTACGCGGCGATGACTTTTCAAGCTGACGTGAACGGCATATCGTGAGACATTTCGGTTTAGCGACTCGTCGGTGGCATTTGTGAGTGTGAACATCGTTCGTCTTGAGTAGCTTTCTGGTCGCCAGTCGCAATCGGTCGCGCGACCTCGCCTAGTCGCAAGTGTGAATGGGCCCTTAGACTGGGAAGGCTTAGGAGTGACGGGATCAACGGCGGACTATCTCAGTAACCTTCGGTTTGCAGATGACATTGTCCTATTCAGCAACAATGGGGACGAATTACAACAAATGATTGAAGACCTTAACCGAGAAAGGGTAAGAGTGGGGTTGAAGATTAACCTGCAGAAGACAAAGATAATGTTAAATAGCCTGGCAAGAGAAGAAGAATTCAGGATCGCCAGTCAGCCTCTAGAGTCTGTAAAGGAGTACGTTTATCTAGGTCAATTACTCACAGGGGACCCTGATCATGAGAAAGAAATTTACAGAAGAATACGATTGGGTTGGAGTGCACAAGCAGGGATTGCCAACTTTTGACTGGGAGATTACCACTGTCGTTGAAAAGAAACTTCGAGGTTAACAAAGAAGCTCAAGAACAAGTTAAGGACCGCACAAAGAGCGATGGAACGAAAAAAAAAATTGTCGCAGTTTCACCCGAAAGGCGAAGCATCAATTGCGATAGCAACTTACTAGAGAGCTATACGAAGTAAGTATAGTAGTTTTATCAGCTGTATAAACTTGGACATGCAGCAGCACCAGCAACGCCCGATCGCGGACCCGAACTTCACTCCAACGCACTGATATCAATACATTGCCCACAACTTAATGCTGGGTGTCTTTCCAAGTTCCTCGAAGCTCACTCTTGCGTAACCGAGATCGAAGAGAAAGGGTTGGTTTTCATTGGGTACGAACTCTAGTTTCAATTGGGGCACCGAATCTAAAGATCTTGTTAGTTGCAAGAACGGTGTGTTAGTACTGGCCGGTCACTTTTTTTCATAATATGTTCGCTGACATCACGGTTGGTCAGCGCTTTCTTTTTGAGCCACCCTTTTGTAAACTCTTAGGAAGTAGTCTTAGTAAGGACTATGACTACTAGAAAAGGAGTTAGGACAATAACGCTTAGTAACGTCGTGCAACCTGTAACCGGCTATAATGCGTTAGTTTACAAGTGTACACATCTGGCCTGCAAAATCGCTTGAGTGTGATGAGGGTGCACTCAAGCTGCAGAAGGGACCCATAACTACTGCTGGAAATGATTTATTTATTTATTTATTTATTTATTTATTTATTTATTTATTTATTTATTTATTTATTTATTTATTTATTTATTTATTTATTTATTTATTTATTTATTTATTTATTTATTTATTTATTTATTTAACGTTAACTCTTAGTAAGGAGTCTTAGTAAGGACTTAGGCGACTTACTCCTAGTAACGTAAATTATTAGTAATGGCAAAAGGTACGAACACTCTGTAAGGGGCATTCTCATTTCTGTCTAGTACGCTTTGCAGAAGCAGTCGCGGTGTAGTTTCAGTTTAAGCCTGCATCATCATGCAAGCCATTTAATGTCGCTTAGAGGAGCCTACATGCTTGTACAGATCGCACGATTGTGAAAGGGTTAAACCCCATGAAGGTGAAGTTACTACCCGTGACGGACCGACCGCGTGTCGACGTTAGTTCTTCGATGTTCCAGCTCTCTTGCAACAAAGGCGCTCTGTGAGATAACACTTGGGGAAGTTTCCCACACAGATCCGCCAATGCCATATTTATTCTCTAGCTCTTCTAAATTGTGATGTAAGCGAGCGGGTCAGCGATTTAGTAGCAAGCGAAAAATATAAAGGACGGGCCAATGCGCAGTTTTGCTGCAGTTTTTTCTAAAGCGCAATGGGTTCAGTCTATGCCGCTGTTGGACGCGGAAATGTGGGAATGGGCCACGTGCCGGGCATGTCCGGTGCAGAGGACGCCGTTGATAGGTTGCGTAAATTACACGTATATTTCCAGGCTAAAGTGGCACGTCCGCGTACGTCGTGGGTTTTGTTTCAGGATCGCTTCGTGGGCGTTTCTTATCTCTCGTTCCCTCGAAAATTCCTTCGATTAATGCTTGTTATTTTTTTTATCGTGCCGGAAAACAACGCTTCAACGAAAACTGCTTCAACGTTTATTTATTTAATTAGCTTTTTTGAACGAAGCGTTTGAGACGAGACGGTGAAATAAGCAAAATGAAAGGGAAAAAATGTGGTTGATCCCTCTTATATAGGAATCGGTATAGAACACGAAAGTGAAACGTGTCTTCACAGAAGTAGTGTAATGTTTATTGCACATTGATATATAATGTCTATTGGTGTTTTGTGGCTAAAGCGCCCTTAGGCGTTGATGCACCCACGCTGACGCCTGGTGGCACGTCTCCTCCATCACGACTACCAACAGTCGATGACCATGAGCAACCGTCGTGCATATGGAAGCTGCACTACGCTGCACACGCTAGCACAACGCGAAAGACGAAGCACGTAACTGACACACTAATACAACGCGCAAGACAAAGCACGTAACTGAATCGTCACCGAGTCAAATCAGCGCGTACAGCGCGTCGTAATTGCAGCCTCCGCGATCAACTTCAGAAACATTTTCAGAGCTAATTGCGGAGGCCACGCTCCGCTGTGCTGAGTACGGTGAACGCCACCTAGGTGGCGTTGGTGGTGCTTCTTGATGCCAGCGTCCCTTCGAATGCTGGCTTCGAGGCGTCTTAGTGCTGAGACCACCGAAGCGTTCACTGTCGGTGCGCGTTAGTGTCATAATGCAGTACTTCTCTTTTCTGCTCGTAGGCGGCGGCACCGCCCCGAGCAAGAGCGCGGGTACACGGAGGAGTGTTAGATATATAAGGCGCGTCTGTGTAGCTCTCTGCAAATGCGTTTGTGGCGCAATGGGTTAAACGCTCGGCGATCTATCGTCGCGGACCGAGAGGTCGTGGGTTCGATTTCCAAATTTTGCATGTTTGTGGAACTTTCTGGTTTCTTTCTTTGTATTATGTTCGTGTATGTTCGTGTGACGTATTTCCGTGACGGAAATACGTCAGTGAAGTCTTGGTGGACCCCGGCATAAAACACTTTCGTGTTAAAAAAAAAAGGCATTTTGCGAGGCGCGTTAGCGTTGTAGTATCAGCGCACTGAAAAGCGATAAGATCTTTCTTCAACTGGAACGCAGCCTCGCAATTTCGCCAGTTTGTGCGGTAAAGTAAACGTTCGATAAAGGCAGCCAGGTCCACGTTGCGCAAGTTCGTTCGCTCAGAACTCAAGAATGTTAACAGTACCGCATCCTTTTCTACAAATGCGCAGTCTGGCGGAACTTCTGTAATCGAACTAACGTGCATTCAAAACTGTTCGCGTCGTGTTCGTGCGGCTGTTTTGTTGTGCAGCCAATGCACGTATGCAGGATTTTATCTTCTTTTTAACCTTTTCCTAATGCCGATAAACATTACACGTATCATATACGGGCCCCCGCATAATGCGTTCCCTCGGTTGTTTCGTGATCACAAAAATGCCCTGCTGGGCAGAAAAAAAAAGTTATCAATTTTTTAAATAAAAGCCTCACTTTTATAACCGCTGCACCACAGAAGATTTTGTTTCTTTATCGTGTGTAAGGTTTCTAGGTTTAATTTGACAACCTAACTCCTTATATTTCTGTCTCCCCCTACTCCTATCCCAGTGCAGGGTATTTGTCTTGATATTTGTCTTCCGGTTAATCTTCCCGCTTTTCGTATGTAATTTATATATATCTTTCTCTAACAAAGGCTCTAGCGGGATAAAATCGGTTCGCTAATAATTGTATCACTTGTTTCTTCTTTACTTTAAACAAAATACAATTCGAAGTTAGCGGAAATATACATTTAAAATACGCGAGATGTCTAAAAATGTTTGACATTTCAGTTTAACGAAAAGATAGCATGAAGTGAGCCTTTCGCATTGAGCACTCCAGAAGTTGAGAAATAAAGGTCACTCTCAACGTTGAAGAGTAAGCTGTCACGTTGTCTATGGGATTTTTCTAATGGTGTGACAGTTGCGCAATTGGGCCGTTGAGTTTTGACTTTCCGAGAAAAATTACCCGGAATTCATAATGCCACAGAAATCACAAACGTGAACTATTTGTATGTCTAGCAGCGGTTGTGAACTCATCCGATGTCAGGCTTCGAGTCATGCATTCAAATCGGTCGTCCGGATATTTTGCCTAAAGAGTTCAATAGTCTAACTTGCGTAAGTTACTTGTCTTCTTTCTACGCTGAGTCATCTTAAAATGTTTGTGTAGTAAAAGTAATTCCGAGAAATTCGTTGAATTATCATGCGTTTCCCGTATTTAACGAATTTAGAACGTATTTTGTGAAACAGCCTGTATCCCGGATGTCTTTTTTTTTTTAGACTATACAAAATTTTTAAAAGATCGCTTAGAGAGCTACCATAATTCTAGTCATTGACCTGGATTACTCACAGAGGCGGGCATTACTTGCCTGGTAAATCTACATGCGAAATCGACCAATAACGAAAACTCAGTAATTAAGCTATTAATTAAAGTACGCTCGTGTACTTTGATTTAGGTGCACATTAAAGAACCCTAAAGGGTTATAATTGACCCAGAGTAAACCCCCCCCCCCCCCCCTCTTACAGTGTGCCTCATGTTCGAATGATGATTCTGGCACGTAAAACCACAGAATTTATTTTTCGCTCACTTCCTCACTCACTTACTCACTCGCTTCAATCAATCAATGAATCAATCAATCAATCAATCAATCAATTTATCGACCAGGCATAGGCTGGATGTTCAGCTCGGCCAACCATCATTGCCTTTTTTAGCCTTCCTGTAGAGCTGGGACGTCGGTTTACCCTGCCAATTTTAGTTCACTATTTACTCCTTTCCCGTCAGGCGTCGCAACCGGTCCCCCGCCCCCAGCTACAAGCCGCACGAGCGGGCTGAAGAAGCAAGCACGTTGCTCTCGTCAGACCCTTGGCTCACTCGTCGACGCGCTAACGGCCTTGTTGACGAGGGCTCACCGAGAGGCGGGCGTCACTGTCTATCGCCGTGACGGCCAACCGCGCGATCGATGGGCACAGTCTGCTGGTATACGGTAGGCAAGCAGCCTCTTTTGCAGGGGCGATGAACGCAACGCCGGGCAACAACGACGCAAAACAAAAAAGCGCGAAAGACGCGTGCTTGCTGACCGTGTATCCGCCTATGTGGCTCGTCGTCCCGTTTGGCGTCCCGCGAGAGACTCGCGACGACGGATGAAGACCGCCGCGTCGCTTACGTGTGAAAGCGAAAGAGCGGCGATAAACGCGCAACCGGCGTGATGAGTCGAGCGTGTGCTCGTACATGCGCGAAGCAAGGCTGATGCACAGGTGGATTCGAGAAGAAGGTGATGCGTAAAATGTAATGTAAAATGTAACTCGACTAATATTTCTCTGGTCTTAACGTACCACACGCACAAGTCTTGCGTACCACATATTTTCATATAAGTAATTAGGCATTTTCATAATGAAGTTCCGTATGTTTCCTGCATTTTTTGCTCGAATATTGTGTTGTATACCGTGTAATTTTGGTACGAATGGTTGCGGAAAACGCCTGGAATTGTAAGAATGCACGTGAAACCATTTCAGAAAGGATTCGGGGATGCGCGTGTGAAGCTTGATTATATAGTTACTGATGTAGTGAACCTTGCGTGTCGAAGCTGATTTCAACGCCAGCATCCTGAAAATGCGTCCCGCTGGAGTAGTCGGCGGGCCTCGTATCATTAGCATAACCGACGCAGGATGCAGAAAGAGCGCGTAGCCAGAAAAGGGGCTGTTGCAACTGTTCAGGTTCCAGGTCACTGTCTTCGTCGGCTTTTTAAAGCTATAGCTTTTTTTATTTTTTCGTATCTCCTTCCCACTTTGCAGTTCGTCAGTTTCTGGCTGTTTATGGTCCACTTGGCACACTAGGTGTCTCTAGTTGTCTCTAGAAATAAATTTCATTAATAAGTAGAAATGTCCTATAGTCGTGTTCGAACTCTGGTCTCTCAGCATAAGAGATGGGTGTTCTCACCATTCAAATATGGACGCATGCCTGAAAGGGCGGAATAAGCTCGTGCAAGCCAGCGCTTGAGACGCTTGGCGCGTTATGCGCGTCACGTAACAACAATTTCACTTATAAAACGTTGGTGCGCGCATCTTCTAGACAACAATGAAGAAAGAAGTTAGGCTGCGCGTTCGTCCCCAGAATTACGCCCTTATATGCTAAGTTTTATTTTGGTTACAACACTTGTAAAGCCGCCTCCTGACCATAGCACTTTTAGGGGGAAAAAATAATTAGCAACCAAGAGCTCATAGCAGCTGGCATTTAGCATAAGGCCCAGAAAGGTATTTTTCCATTTATCCGCATCATCATTAGGGTTCAAAATAAATGTTGTAGTTATACCAGCTTCAATGCTAATGAGACGTTTGCCCTAAAATTGCACCACGCTGTACATTGCATACTGAAAATATGGCTGTTAAATCCTGTGTGAGAGACTGAACGTACGCGCAACAAGCAACAGAAAAGCTCCTGTAAAGCGTGCTTCACTTTACATTACACTGTGTGAGGAGAGGCCTACCTTGAGGAAGCGGCTGAGCAACATCAGACAAGACGGGAAACATTTTGGAGCTCTTCCCGGTGATTATCTGTGTAAGATGTCACTTAGATGAAAAAAGAGTGCAAAAAAATTACGGAACGCTCGAAGTAAATTGGAGATGACACAAAAATACAGATAACTTACGCATATATTTTTTTTTATTCGGTAGGTACCAGCTTAGCGTAGGGGTTTTACTTTAACATTTGTATTTTATTGCGATAACAATTATGTGGACACTCCGAAGAATTTCCTCCGTCGGCGTCGCAGTCGCCGTGATGTTCCGTATAAAGTCCAAGTGCCATGGCCGCGTGAGCCCTATCTGGAAAGCCATGCGCGATGGGTACAGGGTCTAGGCGCACCGCGGGCTTATGGCTTCGTGTGAGCTTTGTTATCGCCGCGTAGTGCGCGTTGAAGCGAGAGGCAGCTCAAATGGCAAATAACTCGCTGCTGCTGCGTCTCTTCTTTACGCCAGCGTTTTGACAGCGAGTGTCCGCAGTCATCGTGTGAGAGGTGTTCACGTTTGTCTCTGCGCCCGTGACATCATGCTCGTTAATTTAGTTTGTAAGCGAATGTTTACAAGTTGGCATGGCCGATAAAACTACATGGTTACTTCGTACGGCTGTCTAATAACCTGCTATCACAATCGATGATTCTTCGCCTTTCGGGCGAAACTGCGACATATTTTTTCTTTCTTTCGACATTTTATTTGGTCGGATCAAAATGGGAACCATCGCCTTCAAAAGTCGCAGGAAGTGCCAACAAGATTCTCCTTATTCCTTCCAGCATCTTAGGCTAAAGAAATTAAATTATGGGGTTTTAAGTGCCAAAACCACGATCTTATTATGAGGCACGCCGTAGTGGGGGACTCCGGAAATTTGGACCACCTGGGGTTCTTTAACGTGCACCTAAAATCCAAGTACACGGGTGTCTTCGCATTTCGCCCCCATCGATATGCGGCCGCCGTGGCCGGGATTCGATCCCGCGACCTCGTGCTCAGCAGCCGAACACCATAGCCACTGTGCAACCGCGGCGGGTCAGCATCTTAGGCTCTGGTTCTTTGTAGTTTATGTGATAACAGACATACGATTCTTCCAATATCACTAACGCTGAACAATAAAACATCCCTTTATTCATCGTCTGCTAAAGGATAGCCTATTTACGGGCGATTCATTCTCTTTAGTCGTGAGAAGGCGCGCTGACCGCCCATGGCTTTTATCTTCTGCTGCACCTGGCGGTCGTTTTAGCTTGGTTAACGACGCTGCGTATAGACGCGCGGCTGTAGTCGTATTTCTCTTGTCGCCTCTAGTATTTCCCTGGTGACGTAACACTAACGTCGACATTGTCTGATCTGAAGCGCCCTTGCCACCTTTTGCGGCGTCTCTCGAAGGGCATTCGAACACACTTCACGCGCGAGACATAATGAATGAAGCCGTTGAAAACGGTTCAACACCGACGTCTTTCATAGCGATCCTAAACGTGACAAACGCCGTTGAAAAAAAAAAGCTTTTTTTTGAAACACTTCCTTTTTTTGTGCTAGTCCTCTACAAAGCCCTCTTACCTTGCAGCAACTGTTCGTATAAGTTGGCGTTGTCAGGAAGCGCCAGCCAGTTTTTCTTTATTCTTTCCAACATCGCCCTCTCTCTCCCTCTCTCTCTATCAATGCTCGCAGGGTTCCACGTGATCGCTTGTACAGATTCACGCTCCGAGTACTGCAACAAAGGCGCAAGTCAAGAAGAAAAGAAATTGCCTGAAATTATCGCTCGACGACAGCGCGACAGCCAGCGAGCGCGGTTAACTACGACCGCCAGTTCGTCACGGCTGAGTATCTTTTGAAGTCAGAGATATGGAGAACGTGTGAGCGCGTGAATGAACGTTGGAGAGTGTTGCTACCCGCTTCCCCGCTGAACGGTGGCGACGCTTCTTTATCTTTTCTTTCGACAACGCCGTTTGAGCATACTGAGCCTGCGGGTGCCCTGGAGACGATCGGCGTAGGTGGGCGAGGAAAGGCAGCAAATTCACCGCTACGTTTTCGATGGTTTCCGCCTGCTTTGTCCGGCTCTGTTTCTTCGCGTAAAAATTTCGAAAGCGCTTTTTTTTTTACACAGAAACAGTAGGCAAAAAAAAAAACTGCCTAGTAGTCAAGTTGCGCTTTAGAAGAGCAGTGCTCTCGTTCTGCGCAGTCACGGAAAAGCGCTACACACGGCACTTGGCGGCGCGCTCACTTACGCCGCCCTCCTATAAGTGGACAAAGAAACTTTCAAAGCGCAGTCGGAACTAAGCTGACTTGAACAACATCTCGACCGGAAACCAAAGTCTTGCGACACAAGTGGTGTCAAAGGGAGTTTTATGTATCAATAGCACATGCTTAATTTCGTCAGAGCGTGAACGAGCCAGATTCGTCATGCTGCTTTCGAAAGTTGATGCGCAAATGATGCCGAGGGTAGCAAACGTGAAAATATAATAATTCATTGGTCTCAATGCGCCGTTTTTTTTTTAGCTTTCTCTACGCTCGTAGCCTGGATCGTGTCTGTAAAGTGGTTGAGCAACAAACAAAATAAGTAAATGAAAACATAACGACTTCAGCTTTTGTTATCGTTGAACGGGAATGGTGTAGCAGTATTCGCCATTGTTCCCGCTCACCACCTTCTCCATTTTCCCGATTTACTGAGACAGTCTGCTGTGACGCCTTTTGTAAACGTTAACGGTCCTCGCCAGCTGTCGGGCTGTCAATGCCTGATCACCTCGGGCAGTCCCCAAATATCCACATTTTTTCTTGCAGTAGGCCGCATACTACACTACACAAGCGAAAAGGCGGAACGGTGCCAGGTTTGATTGCGAGAGTGTGTGTGGATGATGGAGGCGGGAGAGGGGGGGGGGGTGAAAAAAAAATGAAAAGAAAGGGAATTGGGTGCGTTTTACCAAGGCCGACGTGTGCGCAAAAGTATTGCGGGGGAAACGCGTCCTTCTAGAGGACGAGCACTAGGCAGAGCTTTAAAGAGCGCTTTAGCTACTGCGCTTGTGGTGTATAAGGATCACTGAGAGTCACCTCCGTATTGAAAATGTGTCAGTTGCTTCTCTCCCTAGGCCTCGTGTGCGCAGAATGGTCGTACGCCATTCCGACACACACACACACACACACACACACACACACACACACACACACACACACACACACACACACACACGCACACGCACACGCACGCACGCACGCACGCAAACAAACAAACAAACAAACAAGCAGGCAAGCAAGCAAAGTAACAATGTGCTCATGCAGCACGATACGACCTTTCTTAGGTCATTAGGGGCATAAAAACACTTCTTTATGCAGAGCAGTGTGCAGGCACTTACGCCAGCAGAATCATCTGCATTTCGTTAAAAAGATTGCTCTCTGATATATATATATATATATATATATATATATATATATACGACGAAACCAAGGCGACGGATAATGTGTGTTACTTGGGCTGGCTAACAATTCGAAATGTAGCCGGCACTTTATTGCCCTGTGCTGGACATTAGCGAACGCACTGCAACTTTATTAATGAATGGTCTTAGCTTATGGCGTGTCGCTTGTTCTCGAGGGCAATGCCAGAAACACGCGGCCAGCAGCGATAATGAATATAGCCGTCGACTATCCTAGAAAGTGTAAAATAACACCGAAATATCCGAAGTATGCAATATATGGTGGGGAGTGAAATGATGAAGCTTATGAATTCGCCAGTAGTATTAAACAGCTTGGTAAGTGCAAGTTATTCGGAATATACCCGCGTTAGTTTTCATTTCTCTTTATTTTTTGTTTATTTTAAAGGCTTGAGTATTCTAAGTTGTATTTCGCTTTTACAGCAATTTGACAGCGTTCATTCTGTTTCGGTTTTCTCGCCGATACCTCATTTGATACTAAAGCTTTTAGTAAAAAGTAATAAGTAAGTAATAATAAAGTAAGTACCGTAATATGTGCTAAAGATGCACATATTACGGTATAATCACCTTGATGGAGGAGACGGTGAGGTCGACAGATATTCAGCTATGCACGTATCGCGATGCAAAACTTTTCGGTGGTAGGACAGTTTTCAGAACTTCAGGGGGCCGAATCCAACAAGCTTCTGTAAATTGTTAGCGCTCCTTTTTCTATTTGTCGGCTGCGTTCGTTAGTAATATACCATGTTTCACCATTGTTTGACATCTGCTTTTACGAACAACTTCTTTTTTTTTATTTATAGATATAAGCCCAGAACATCCACTGTCGCAATGTCCATCATGCTGGTTCTGTGGCAGTGGCAGTTAAGCTGCTGAACCAAAGTTCAAAGTTGGAAATTGTGGCTACGACGACGGAATTTTCATGAAAATAGGATTCAGAAATAGGACTTTCCCGTGCCCGTGCCTCACCAGTTAAGTGTCCTTGTTGTCCTTTTATGCACCGTACTGTGATGGGCATGGTCGTTAACACAAATTTCACATTTTGTTAAATCTCCCTCAAACTATGTTTTTTTTTTTTCATCAGTTTCCTACTCTGACAATAGGGTGACGTGTCATGAAGATGCAAGTCCAGCTCCCCCTTTTCGTGCTAGGAGACTTTAATATAGAAATGAAGCACTCCTCCTTATGTCAAGCGATAACCCTGCATTTGCGCGCAGTGGTCGTCTCCCTGTACGATCCTAACCGATGGTTCGTGCGACGGTTGTGTCGCAACCCTTTCAAGTGACGTTTCTTCCATGAGCTCAAATATTTTTCCAGCACTGAAAATAGCTGCTAATCGGATCGGAGCGCGCAAATAGCTGCTTTTCATGAGAAGAAAAGGCATGAAAGTGCATATTTATTCATAGCCGAAATTGGCAGTGATAATTGCGAAATAGGATTAGTGTTGCAATCTGCCATTCGTTTTAAATGCATTTGACTTAAATAAACACTCGGGAATTAAGGGATAGAGTTTCATCTTACTTTCTTTAATAATGATAATAATCAATCAATCAATCAATCATTTTTATTTCACGTGCCCAGGAACAATCCTAAGGCCTGAGTGCTGGTGCACGCATGCATTAAAAAAACAAGAACACTGAAGGGGAATATCATAAAAAAATTAATGAATAAAAAGAAAAATTGTGAAAACAAGAGAGCACCTACAGCAAAGCGCAAAGTAAATACAAAAGAAAAAGGAGGAGAAGGGCACTTGAACAATGCATGAAACTATTGCACAACAAGGCAAAGCTCGGAAAAGAACGATGACAGCGAAGTATGAAAGATATCAAGATCACGAATGTAAGCGTTATGAAGACTCGGTATTCTGAGGACGGTTCAGTGTTGGTGATAACAGGCAAGAACATGGAAAGGTCTATGTTCTCTGGTGATCTTGCGCGGAATACGAAACATAATACAGCTGAGGAGTTCGGGGCACGTCAGGTTACCGTGAATAATAATAATAATAATCGACCGTGTTTAATCAATCAAATAATCATTTTTATTTCACGTGCCCCGGAACAAGCCTAAGGTCTGGGTTAATAATAATAATAATAATAATAATAATAATAATAATAATAATAATAATAATAATAATAATAATAATAATAATCACAGTAATAAGAATAATAATCACTGCCACCTCCACTCTCATCATCTTCTTCGTTTATCGTCCTCATTTTCTACTCTGTTGCAATCAACCGTCCAGCAGTAGAGGTTGCTTTCTGCCTGCTCCTATGGCGGCCACGCTGTCAGCGCATACGTGGCCATGGCCAAACCCCTCTGCGAATCTCAGCGCCGTGTGTTTCTGCCGTCGGCTATTGCCTGTCTGTCATGTTATTCCGTAGCTTATACGCAGAATCATTCCTCCTCTTCTTCTCTTATTTTTATTACAGCGAAGCTGTTAAGGGCTCAGTCTCCGATGGTCGTGTCCGCGTGCAGAAAAAAACTCTCATTGGCCGTATATGATGTATGTGCGAGTGAAAGTGCGCGAGGGACGCGCACTTTCACGTGGAGCGAACGCACGGCAGAGAGCAAACGCGACTTCTTCCGTTGCACAAAAGGCCGTGGGGGAACGGAAGGGAGGGAGGGGAGGCGACGTTTAGCTGCGGCACCAAATGCGTATCTTGCGACCGCGCGCAAGGGGAACTAGCGACTCAATCACAGTCTGAGAAGATTTAACATAAAAGGCATGCGGTGCCGGTGTTTTGTTTCATGACATTTGTTTATGGGCTGTCATTCTCAAAATTCTGAGGAGCTGTATAAACTTGGACATGTAGCAGCACCAGCAACGCGCAGAACTGTTGTCGACGGCGGCTGCGTTTTGCCAGCGTTCGCACCGAATGCGCGCGGCGTTGGTGACGTGTTTATGAAGGACGGGTCAACCTTTGCCGTACACCCTATGGCGGTGTACCGTGGTCCCCGTGGTCACTAAGTAAATGAAAACCTCCGGATCATATATATTTATCATTCTTTAATAGTTCAAATAACCAATTACACCATCATGTTATTCCGTAGCTTATACGCAGAATCATTCCTCCTCTTCTTCTCTTATTTTTATTACAGCGAAGCACGCCATAACGTGTACCGTGTATTAGTAGTCATAATTGGAAATACGTGATTCCCACCATAGTATAGCTTCGCTGGTCTTCCATCTCCACCTCAGTGGAAGGGCTGACAGTTTTGTAGCGTTAGCTACACTGGCCTAGCCAAGCCAGTTTCGCGCGGCACATCAGGAGCCGTGCTGCGCATGCGCAAGGATCAGTGATGTCACACGGCTTGCGCACCGGAGCCACCGGAGCCGGCACCTCCCGCGCACTTCGCCGCCGCCGCGCGCGACTCACCGCCGCCGGTCTGCGCATTCCAGAGGAGTGACGTCGTAGCCGTGGTAGACGCACTGGCGCCGGCGCGCGCTCGCTGTGCAGTCGCCGTCTGACACTGCGCTAGAGCCGCTGCGCTTCTGACTGGCGTTTGCCAGTGTGGTATAGCCATGGAGAAGGAGAGCGCAAATGCTGCTCAACAGCGCAGAAGAACGGAGAAGCTTGACTCATCGGATCCCGAAGTAGTTGCCTGGCAATTAGTGGTTGAGCGTAGGAGACAACCAGGAAAGCTAAGAATAATCAGCTGAACCTTTGCTAACGCTACGTATATCCTGGCATAGCCGAGCTAAGCCACTGAAACTTTTTTTGTTTGTGATATAGCTTCAAGCCTATAACGACAGTATATTTCGTAACGCTAGATTAAAAGATAATAGTATGCAAGCTTGAAGTCTACTGTCCTCACTTCTATATTTACTATTGTTCGTAATAAGAAATGGATATTGAGACGAAAGTAAGCATCCCATGCAGAGCAAATGTGGAAGCTTTCTGAGATCACTTATGTAGGCAGCCCTTTCCATAGTTGGCTTCATAAGCAATGCAGTGCGTTCGTTCCGAGCTTGCCGTTCGGCCCTGTCACTCGATGATGATAAGTGGTTCTTGAGGGAAAGGGAAAGGTTGGCGCTATCTTCTGCAGCCCTTGAGGGAGCACGGCTAACCTGTCACTCGCCGTTCGTGCGAGTGACAGGGTGCGAGGGACGCGCGCTTTCACGGGGAGTGAAACCACGGCGGAGAACAAACGTGCGTTCTGCGCCGTGCTCCGTTAAGGGCTGCAGAAGTAGGCGTCTCTTTCCTCCTTTACAATCACCATATAAATGTAGAGCAAACGCGCCTTCTTCCGACGCGCGAAAGGCCGTGGAGGGGGGGGGGAGGGGGAGGGAAGGGAGGCGACGTTTATCTGCGGCACCAAGTGCCTATTTATATAAAAACGTTGTGAGGCGAGAAGGTAATAAAGACTTCCAACGCTGCTCGACGAGTGTCCCGTTCTGATGTCGTCGAAAACCTCCAAGCCGCCCCCAGAGGCTCCGGCAACAGTCACCAACGCCGCACGCGTTTCCCGCGAACGCGGGCAAAACGCCGACGGCGTTGACAACAGTTCTGCGTGTTGCCGGTGCTGCTGCATGTCCAAGTTTATACAGCTGATAAAGCTACTATCATTACTCCGTATAGCTCTCTACGAATTTGCTATCGCAATTGATGCTTTGCCCTTTGGGTGAAACTGCGACAACTTTTTTCTTGGTGTCCTCTGGCCCAGGCAGCACACTTCAGGAACTGGGCCGAATACGGCCCATACCTGGGAAAATGAAAAGAAAAGGGGATTACGGCAGAAAATTTATAGTGGGACTTGTCAAACAGTGCGTAATCTGGTCGCATGTGCAAAAGGCATCCTTTTGAGAGGAAAGCCAACTTCACGGCTGCGCCTGCACCATAGAGCTTCCATGGCCTGCACTGCCGCCTGCCGCGCCACCGTCGTCGCGAGCCTCTGAGCGCTGCCGCCCTCCGCGCCACCTGGCCTTCGCGGAATGAAGGAGCAAGCACACTCGGCAGCTGAGCCGCGCCGTGTCCTGCATTCAAGAGGAGTGGCTTCGTGCTTAACACGGATGCGCCGGCAGGCAAGATGGCGGACCTATGCGCAACTCTGCTCCCGTAGGGAGAATATTAAGTAACTCTATAGTACACCTTAGAGTTACTGTATATGCTCCCTACGGGAGCATACAAGGGGAGCATATTAAGTAACTCTAGCACACCTGTACAATAAAGCGAGGTACAATAAAGAAGAAGCATGCGGTTGCTGCGGTAGAGCTAAGGAAACGATGGAGCATGTTCTATTAGAATGCGAAGATATCTGCCCAGCGGTCGATTTAGTCACCTCTGGCCTCCTTGATGCCCTTAGGTTCAGCGAGAGCAGGGGGAAAATAAACATGCCCGAAATAGAGATTAGTAAGAGGCGATTGGAAGATTGGTGGGAGTAGGGAAACGGACAACCAACGTACAAAAGCAACGTTCCCGATAGGGGCTTAGAAGGTATGGTGAGAGATATTCCTAGTGTATTTTTTGGTTGTTGTTTTGTTTTTGTTTTGTTTCGTTTTCATGACAGGTATGACATTAGGCAATGTAATAACGAGCTTGGTGGCGCAACCCACCGCCCCGTTCCCAAGGGAACGCTCCTAGCATCCAGCCATCCATCCTGTAACAAGGCGTCTGACACCACGCGTCTCGGCGAAGCTCCCATAATGTGGCCTCGAATAGCCGGGCGCCTCGCCACCGCCGACTGCGATCCCCGAGCACCTGTACGGTGAGTTGCGCGTCGGCGGATTAGCGCTGATTCGTAGCGGCGGTGCGTTCAATCCGGCCGATTCTCGCATCTAACGCGCGGAGCTTCGCTCTCGAGGTATTTCCTGGGCCGGTTTTCGTCGACTCAGCGTATGGAGATCGAAGGGCGGAGCAGTGCTTGCTAGTCAACAACTTGATTAACAAAGGAGCGCAAGAGCGTCGTCAACTGAGGGCCCGTCTCCATGTCTACTAAGAAAGCCGCGCAGATAACGTCTGATCGATGCGCTCGGCTTTCGGAAAGTTTGTGTTGCGTGGGTATTGCGTGTCTGGGATGCCTTAGTGTGGATATCGCCTGTGCATCCTCTAACGATCCCTTGGTACTCACCCCTTCCCATAGGCTTCGGCGGAACGAGCTCAACTAACGCTCCATGGTCCCAGTGACTGCGCAGGAGAGCGCACGGTTGTTTGCATAGCTTCGGTAGATTTATTTTCGCGTCTATTCAAGTCAGCTGTAGTAGAGGTAAGTCGAGGGCCCGGCTTTCAACCTGTATTGAATACACTGTAAAGTTCGTGAACTGCACGCGCTGAGGCTTCAAAAGTACTTGTTTAGACATTTAATTAACCATGCTTACGTGCGTTTTTTTTTTTTTACTTTTGCCCAGATTGTGTTTTTATTATCTTACTATTTAGCCGATGCGTATTTGCTACCTATTGTTTAACTGAGCGAGAAACATTAGCCAACGTCACGCAAGATGCCAACTCCTCCTGCAAAAAAAGTTATAAAAATGAATTTAAAAACACGTTTCCCATAGCTGCTTGATGCGCAGTGAAATTGTTACTGTGGATGGCTGGCCCACGATGCGATAGCGGTTTAATTAATGGAGACGCAAGAGGTCGCGGCTGTTATGCTGCGAGAATCTCTCTAATAGCACAGCCGCATGTCGGCTGTCGCGGGGTCGACTGTTATCCTCATCCGATCTCACTCTTCAAATCTCATCAAACGTAACGTTTGTGTTCATTGTCGACATGCCGTGACCTTCTGAATTTCTCCACGGCGCTATCCGTTATCTTAAGCGTATAAAAGCGCCCTACCTCGTCCGACGCTATCCGTCGATTCTTGTCCAACCGTCGGGTTCTCGTCTGATCAAAGAACCTAACCAATTTATGCAACCTAAACAACATTTAGTTGGGTTAGTCCTATAGAAGGGGAAACCCGCCTGGAAACCTCGGGTGCTGCTGGCCACTCCTCCATCTGCGGAAACGTTCAGCTACCAGCGTTGAGGCAGACGTACGCTCATAAAAAAAGAAAAGAAAAAAAAAACACTCAACGGGTCGTCTATAGACGTCTTATAAACCGCTTTGCCTTCTTACAGATTTGTCTTTTTGGCTATACAATGCGCGTAAACTGTCCACGTACGACAATCGTTAACAAGTATGTATTTTAATACGAAACATTCTTGCCCAAGTGCAGCCACTCTTTAGCTGGCGGGTGGGCAGGTTATCTCGCCGTTTTGGTGACCAATCCCGGTGATTGTGCAGCGCTTCTCACTGTTTTCCTGGGCCGATCCGGCCCCGCGATAGCGCAATCTAAAAGCATTTGCCGCAGGTGTGTCCGGGTATGTGCACTGGGGTGACTAGGTATGCGCACTGGGTATTTTCTACTGGTTTTTTTTTTTTTTTAGTTTGCTTTCAATCTCATATCTTGCCATTCGGTACACTCTGTCATGCCTCATACGATAAGGAGCTAAACATATTTCAAAACCTCTTTGGTTCTTCACATTTGAGTTGTCTTCATTGCACGAGATGTGATCGCTCTACACTAGTTTGTCGTATACAAATTGCCTACTCGACGAGACTTCTAGCGCAAAATATCGCTTGATGTACTCAAAGGTGTAAATATAATTTTTTTTGCCATTCACTACCCACCTTATCTTCATTTTTTTTTGCGCAGAATAACATATTTAGCTGTAAATCGAAAAATCTGAGTCTGTTACATTTTCATTCGAGTAGTCGTATTCCGCTCGATTCGATTAGCAAATGTCTTTGTTCACACTTAGTTTGTGCTTCAGGTTCGGTTATGCTGGAACTGTACTGTCCATTTTTCGCATTCGGGGATATCACTTTTCCTGAGCGCTGATTGGCTAACGTCACCATTAGGGCATGTGACGATTTGAATAATTGTTGTCCAATCAACGTTATTTTCCTATCGTTTACCTCTCGGACGCCAACTAGAACTACTACTGGTTAACCTCCCGGCCTTTCTATACATCCGTTCTTTCGTTCGTTCGTTCTTTCTTTCTTTCTTTCTTTCTTTCTTTCTTTCTTTCTTTCTTTCTTTCTTTCTTTCTTTCTTTCTTTCTTTCTTTCTTTCTTTGGTTACAGGAAGCCAGTCGCCTTAATGAGGCGTTGCGCTGGACATTAGGACACACAGTAGCGAAAGTATCCGCGAAAGTCCTCTAATTATGTCCTTGATTAATCAATCAATCACACACCGGAACATGAACGTCTATTGCTTTTAATAGAACGCAAATACTGTTGGAGGCGGTCGCTTGCAACCGATAGACTCTCTCATTTCACTATCTTCGGTCCACAAGAAAGTTTTGCGAGTACGTATAGAATCGCAAATTTACGCTTGACACTAAATTTCTACAGTGTTTCTATAATTGTTATGTCCGTTTGCAGCGAATAACGATAAATATTATCCGCACCGGAATTCCAAGAGGGTTGAAAGTTTGGCTCACGGGTGCCTCATGACTAAGGAGGCATTAAAATGTTCAAGACTATAGACGTATACAGTTATAAGAACTAGGAGACGGAAAGAAGATGAGCACTGAAACGCCGAAGCAAAAATGCCCCTATGCGTAGGACCAAAATTACAGCTATTTACTCGTAGCTCCAGACTGAAATCGCATTAAAATCCTCTTCGCGGAGCCATAAGCACAGTGCCACGTACACGACTCTGATCGCCGAAACGCTGTGGTATTAGAAAATTAGGAACAACGTACAGAAAAAGGCGATACCAAGCTGCCAAAGATTCCGGAATGTTTACGCAAACCGGTTAGTCATAATTTCGTGTTGCTGACGTGTTTAACAAAACACGGCAAAATGATCCTCTCCGCATCTTTTTTTTTTCTACACGCGCTCTGTTTTGAATATGCATCGTGAAAATTTTAGGGAAGCTTACAGGCGGAAAACTTTTTTTTTTTTTTTTGCTGGTGCGTCACGCTATGTACACGATGAACATAGAGAGATTTCGTTGAGCCTTACTAAAATATTTTTTTTTTACTTTGCTTGGAAGCGTAAATATGTAGCTGTAACTTTTTTTTTTTTTCGTTTGCCGCGCAATGTCCGTGCTCCATATTAGCCACTCCCGGCTCAGTCCATCGTTTCTCTCACACATCCGCGCGCAACTTTTTTGAGCTTCGACGCTAATCGCTTGAAGAAGCCGCCGGCTAAAAGCCGTGGCTCACAGATATGGTCTCTTCTTTATACTCCCATTCTTTCTTCTGTGTTGATTTTGAAGCTTAGCTTCGTTCGCCGCCACACCGGAACCTTTCTGGAAAAATATTATTTCGAAATGGCCGCGGGCGATCTTTTTTTTTTTTTCTATAGTAAGAAGAAACGTCGCGGAACAGACGTAACGAAACGTCCAGAAGCGATGCGGGGCCGGCGCGAGTGAGCGAACTAAAGCCAGTGTGTTTACATCGTCTCGAACGGCTCAGCTTTAAGCCATGACGACGACGCGGATATCGATGACAGATCGAAGAAAAAGCGAGAACCGACGAATGACGGCTCGCCTCGGGTACGGAGTGGAAAGAGAAACTGCTGACGCTAAAAAGGCAGGGACATGCACGTGCCTTTTAACAAGGCGCAGTATCTCGGCCTTGCTGGAGCAAGTTCGGGATTATAAATTTGCCAGCTGATTAGCTTGGTCGCTATACGGCCCGTGTAAGGGCGTTCGGGCGCCAGATCCCCGGAGTAAAGCTCCTTAAGACGTCCCAAAACCATGCTACAACTCCCATAATCTTGACTCTTCAGGTGTTTTTGTTTTCTTTTTCTTTTCTTTTTTTATGCGTGGACCCATTTTTTTTTCTTCCGATGCACGCTCGAAGGAACGGGCCGTGTTGCTAGTTCGAAGCGGAGATTGCGATCGCCGTGATTCGGAATAAAGATAAGGATGGTGGCGTTGGGGAGCGGAATGGGGGGGGGGGGGGGGGGGGGGGGAGCCGATGAGGTCATACAGAACATATATAGGGTGATGAGAACATATATAGATTCCTCGGTACTGCGATTATTATTTTCTTTGTCATCCGTCAGGATTCAAATGAGATCGCTAATAACCATTTCCCAAGCTGAATCCCAATCGCGAAACACATTGAAGTATTCGGTTTATCGGTTCTTTTTTTTTGGCGATATTCTGATTCGATCGCTGCGACACCATGCTCGAGCGATGTAATCAAGATAAAGGAGGCTGCAGACGGCTCTCGCGCTTCGAAGCAGCCGATATGTGAAACGTGGAGTTCGAGCCCACCGGGGTACGGTTGGGAGTATAACGATGTCCTTTCGAGCAAAGCCCATTTGCGCCGAAAGGAAGTTTCTTGTTCCGTAATTCCTCTTGTCGTATCGTTCTGCAAAACAAATAAGAATAAAAGAGACATACTGAGGGCGCACTTGTAAGAGACAGAGAGCTCGTTGTAGCAAAAAAAAAAAAAAAGAAAAAAAAAAGAAACAGGAAGATTTCTGGCGTACTTCCGCATGTCCACTAATCCGCACGAAAGGTGCACGTGTCGTCGCAATATTTTTCGAGCAACGTCGGCGTAAGTCACTGTGCCAATGAAAGCTTCAATAATTAGTACGTTTTTAATTAAAGGAAGCTGTTTAAATATCCTACTTTTGTTATAGTGTCTATACGTCTGTTAAAGGGACAGTAAAAAGAAAAACTAGACTGAGCTATGTTAGTAAATCACCCCTCTAAAAAAAAAAAAAGATATCTTGCTGTGAGAAGAAGCTTGGTAAGTGAATAAAAAAAAAAAAAAACACGAGAAGGAAATACAGGTTGCGACGTCGCCTTGAAGTTCCTGTATCATCATGCCGTGACGTCATAGATTTTGAGGGCGTCTGCTAAAGCCCAGTTAATATTTTATCGGAAAACATTGACGACATCGTATTCTTTTTAGAAATAGAAGCCAAAGACTGCAGTTATGAAGTTTTAGAGCACTTGCGGAGCTACAACGGCGAAAATACTAAAATAAATACCTTGAAGTCCATGACGTCACGCTGACGTAGAAGTGCTGCGATATCGGCGCGAAATTTTAAAAAAATACTTTGAACGTCATTTTCTCTTCTAATAATCAACGTATTACCGCGAAACTAATGGAAATAGAGTTGTAAAGGAATATTTAATCAGACTAAACTAACTTGGCCTTTATCTTTGGACCAGTGTGTTAGTAACCTTTAAGACCTGCATGTTTGGCCGTGGAAAGTAAAGTGTTGCGAGACGCAGAAACACGTAGCTAAGACAATTCCTAAGCAGTCGCAATCTAAAACGAAGGCGCTGGCAATGTGAGCTTTTCTGAAAAGAATAAAGTTCCTGTTGTTTCTTGCATTTATAAAGCTGTCACACATCTTCGCAAAACATTACTCAGCGCTCGAATGGGCAAGTCCTTTTCAGCACCAAATAGGCTGGCAACGCCATGAAAGGTGGCCGATCCAATTGCCACTCACGAGCTACGGGGAAATAATAAAAAAAAGCATAAGTTTGTTGAACGTGTGTAGTGTGTTACCTACTCCATACCGTTGTCACGCGGTAGATCTAACTGTGGTCAAACCGGACGTTGCTTGAATGACCGGCTGCGGGAACAGGACAACGCAGCGAAATATTCCGGTGGTTCACTTGCGGTTCATTGAAACGAGCGGGGTGCACGCCTATGTTTCACCTCTGTCGTTGGCCGAGCGAAAGAGCAGCTGACCACGTGAGGCAATCGAAACAGCTACGTAGTTTATTTATTTAATCCGGGCCAAAGACATTGGTTACACTATTTTAATGACGTGTAAGCACGTCATTAAAATTGAGCTAATATAGTATAACAAAAAGGAATCTCTCTCTCTCTCTCTCTCTCTCTATATATATATATATATATATATATATATATATATATATATATATATACACGAACACACACACTAGAAAGCTACGTTGCATTACTTCTAGTCGAGCGATTTGCCGGGGATGCACGATTCACTGCATGTTTTTTTTTTTTTTTTTTTTTTTTGGGGGGGGGGGTGGCAATATATACCCCAAAACGTTTAAAATTTAGCAGAAAAGTGTCACCACTGCTCCTCGTGCCCATCGGCAAAACGCGACAGCTTCCGCGGTTGAGCCCCAAGGCGCGAAAAAAAAAGAAGAAAAAAAAAAAAAAGACGTGGACCGGTCAAGCAGGAGATTGTGCTTCCGACCGGAAGGTGGCAGGCTGCCACGAGGACACGTGAGCTACCTGTGAAATGTGTGCCGCGTCATTCGGCACTTCCGAGCTGCGCAGTTAACGCGGACGACTTCCTCTCGGCGCTGCCGTAAATAATGACGCGTCAGAGCGAGCTCTCTGCGGCGGCCTGCGCTTTCCTGTTGCCATTCCGACGCTCCAATGTCTCCGATGTCTTACGGCTTGCGCGCGTCACCTGTACTCCCTGTCTCCGTATAATTTATCGCGCGTCTTTGAGAGATAGGGGGATAGGCCACGTCATACTGGTCCGAAAATGGTTGATGCGTTAAGTGGGTATGCTCGCTCCATGGCGTGGGATCAGTTGGGAAAGCCAAGCACTTCAGAACGACGACTACTCGATGGACCCGAAGTGGCCGGCTCCCACTTCGACAGGCGCCATTGTGTTTCCCTTACGCAAGGCCCTTCCACTAGCGTTGAACGCTGCATCGCTAAAATGGCCCCTTCAAGCGCCGTGTGCACGATTGCGGACGCCAATTTTGTGGAACAAAAGCAAAAGGCCCAGCGATAATGATGATATTTAGGACGTGTTGCATACTTCTTGAAACACTTCCGAATAGATCTGTGCTGCAAGTTTCAATAATACCTGTGAAGTGTTTTAGTAAAGCGATTTGGAACGTAGACAGCTGGGTGTTTTGCTCTCGATGACAGTATGGCGTTAATTAAATTAAATTATGGGGTTTTGCGTGCAAAACCGCGGTATTATTATGAGGCACGCCGTAGTCGGGGACTCCGGAATAATTCGGACCACCTGGGGTTCTTTAACGTGCACCTAAATCTAAGTACACGGGTGTTTTCACATTTCGCCCCCATCGAAATGCGGCCGCCGTGGCCGGGATTCGATCCCGTGACCTCGTGCTTAGCAGCCAAACACCATAGCCACTAAGCCAACACGGCGGGCAACAGTATGTCGTCGTGTAGCTGGTTATGTTCTTTCGTTGTTTTTCACCATGTTCTTTTTATTATTATTATTATTATTATTATTATTATTATTATTATTATTATTATTATTATTATTATTATTATTATTATTATTATTATTATTATTATTATTATTATTATTATTATTATTATTACACGAGGCGCATACTGCAAGTGGCTGGATGGGTGCTTTTCAAGTGAGCTAGACATGCTTTACTTTATGTCGTCATATGTGACGTTCCCGTAAAGAGTTCTCGCACGGCGTTCGCATTCCGTGAACTTGACAAAACTCACTGAGTAACTGAAAATTCCTAACCTGTTTCTTCAGCTGTACGCTTTTCATTGTTCCGCAGATGTGAGAAGTATGGTGAAACTAAATTTTTAATTGATGGAGCCAATTAGCGCCTGAAGTAGATAGGTCCAAGGTCCGCGACGTCGCTTACGCACTGGACATGCCCTCTGCCTATCACGCAACGCTGACACCAAGTTCTTGCATTTGCTGCTATATATACGGTATGCTAAAACTCTCCAATATTATGAGTGGGTATGTGAGAATTGTGGTATGTGACGGCCTATGCTGATGAGCGCGTTAAGGTGTGGCGGGTAAATATTTGAAGCCCGTAATGAATTGGCAAGGTTGTAGGGAACCTCCCTAGAGCTTAGGGGTGACAGCTACAGAGAAAAAAACTTGGCACATTGGTAGTAGACCTAGTGTACGTATACTAATGAGCTCACGTACAGCCTTGGCATCGGTAATTAATCAACAAGTTTGCAATTAACTTTCGTAGACAGGGTGGAGGTTGCGGCAGTGTCTGACGCTATTATTTCGAAGGCATTATTCTCCCATGAAGCAGAAAAGCCGGCTTTGTCCGCAGCGAGTAATACCAAAAATCAGTGTGACGTCATCAGCGTCTTGTGTAGCGTCACTAGTAGTACACAAGACAGTAAATGGTATAACAACGTTAATACGTAGTAATTAGGGGTAATTAAGGTTGAGTAAAGTGAATTAAGGTGAAGTAAAGTGAATGATGGTGGATCAAAGTGGATTAAGCTGGATTAAAGTGGATTAGGGTGCGTACAGTTTAGAGCAAATACCAGTAATAGGTACTTGAAAATTCGTGAATAGGTTAATGAACAAGCAATTGGACAAGCGATTGAAAGCGTTAGCATAGAAAATAATTAAAATAAAGAAGGACGTATCAGCAGTCAGAAACAATGCACGGTTTCGTCCTGTCCTTATGAATAACATTTTTTTTTTTTTTTTTGCTTCTTGAGCTGAAAATAAATAGAAGAGACTTCATCGCTCGAGGACCCTGGAACTGTCCTGGCCTCGCTGAATGGTTACAACTGCACGAGTGACACTACCTTTACTAGAGCAGTGCTGACAGGGCAGTCTCAGCCCTTTTCGACGAGCAATAAGGCACCGCGACCACTTATTCAAAGACCGGTGGCTGATCTCTCAGCCGGAAGACCGAAAAAAAGAACTTACGCTCCTAAATTGACGCTTCCGCCACGACAGGTGGTCTAATGAGTTCGGGACGATCGCCCTGTGCATGAAACAATCAAGAACCAAGTACGAACGCGACGATGAAACTAAAAAAGAAAAAAAAAAAGTTGACAATGCTTAGCTTCGCTGGCCGCTGATCCGTGAAGATAACTTCTTCAAGAGAACAGAAAACGAGATTAATTTCGAAGAGACGGAGTGTTTTGACAAACTAACGGTGTATTCCTGACTGGCTGGTGGGCATGATCGGCTCAGGTTCATTTGAAAGTGAATTCGAGCAATGCTTCCTGGTTTTAATTACGGGAACTGTCACACGCAGGAAAAAGCGGTCTTCAACGCGATTTCAGCCACTGCCGCTTTCAATGCAATCGCGGGGTTTAATTTATTCCCTACCATTGGGGCACGCGTTGACTTCCGGTTTTCGCGGCTACTGGACTGTAGGGAAGACCGGCTAGCAAAAGCGCGGCGATTAAAAAAAAATCGAGAAGATTTATGACTGTTCGGCATGTTCAAACGAAGCTTTATTTCGACGCTGACAACTATTTCTCGAATGCAAATACGCACGGAAAAACGCGAAAATGCTTTCGTTACGCAACTGGTGAACCGAGTTTAATTAAATTTATCTTGAACTTGAGTGACATCGGCGACAATCTATCGATATCGCGAAGTATGTTTTTTTATTATTATTTTTTTATTTAGAGCTTCAAGTTCTTTAAACAAACAGCGGGAAGTAGTAAGCGAAACATTTTTTTTTTTTGAAGTGGGAAATTCACGATTCAGAACTGCGCACCGAAAACAAATATTACGATTCCGTTAACTGCTTCTGGTATGGAGCCTCCTAAAGCGGACAAATACGAATACATTAGGTCGCAACTCACGCATAATTTTTCTATTGGGTGGGGGAAAGTGGGATAGGGTAAGGGAAGGGGGTCGCCAAACTTCGATCCACAAGTTATTGATATATTTAGGGGCAGTGTATAATATGCCATTCTTGTCCGCTTTAGGTGTCCCACTGTTGATTGTGATACCGATTGGGACATTATTTTGATATCGCTTTTTACTTCTAAAGTGTGAAGTTGTAAACTTGACTCACTTATTTTTATAATATTTTTTTTAATATGGGGATTCTTGCAAGGAAACAAGTTATGCGTATCCCACGCACACGTGGCAAGGCATGTGAAGCGAAGCTCTAGTGATGCGGTTGGTTAACAGCGGTAAAACTAAACGCGATGGACACGATTGTCTTCATTTTGATACAATACAACGTATAATCCCGTGCAATGTTCAAGATTGTGCACGGGACAGGTCACACAAAAGCGGATGCAGCGGGAGAGAGCTCCGCGCAAAAAGGACGCGAGCTTGCATTGACCACTGGAATTCGAGTCGCTGTAGCCTGTAAACCAAAGTCTTTTTTTTTTTTTTTTTAAGCTAAACCTCAGGCTACGCTTTCAGCGCGGATTACCACAGCACGACGTAACTCTCGCATGTTGCCTGTGACATGGAGCAGCATTTATGAATGCCTTCTAATGTCTAATTGGAATGGTCCTGCAGTCACGGAACTCAATGGTCCTGCAGTCTGTGGGTTCATAGAGACGGTTGCGTATACCTTATCTGTGAAAGTTTTTTTTTTTTTTTTCTGCGCGCAAGGAACGGCGCTCTGTTCCACAGTCGATGAACTCAACGCTCGTCCCCTTAACTGAAAAAACAATTCCTCAGGGTAACAAACCGTATGTGTGTCTGTTTAACCCCCTTGCTTTTCCTCTCTCCTCTCTCTCTTAGCCCCTCGTCTTAACCAACGTCTGCCCGAGTTGCTTGAAAAGCACTAGTGTGCACTCTGAAAGAACCGGGACTGGTACTTTCACAGTCTTCCACCGGGACTGGTGGAAGACTGTGATCGTTGTTAGGTGCCTCGTCGCGATTGTACGGACAGATGCTTTGCATATTTTCGTTTCTTTTCTGTTCGTCTTTTCTACCATTTCTCCTTCTCCTTTTACGGAGTAGCCAGCCGGACGGTTGCTGCGATTTACCTGCCTGCCTTTCATTTCATAATTTTTGACACTTTATTTGAAGTTTTACGCGTTGGCATATTCGTTCCCCTGTGCAGAGTGACGAATTCGTATACTGGAGGCTTTTATGCCTTTATAAATGAGGATGTTTACCATTTTCGAGCTATCTTTTGTGGAATAATTGAGGCTTTGAATGCATAAGATCTCTAGAGCATAACTTTTCTTTTAAATTACAGATTGCCTAGTAGATACATTGATATTTAGACTCTAGGACATCTGGCGAGTACACTGCACATATACATACGATGTGGATTGAGGGAGAAGGAAAAGGAAAAGGGAGAGGGAGAGGTGGCAGTCGATAGAGCATCGCATGCTTAACGAAGAAGATCGGGATTTGACTCCTTCCGGCCGACAAGTTCCCTTTACATCCGCTTCCATTTACCTTATATTTTATACGTTTGAAAAAATAATTTCCCATACGGGCATTCGCTGGTTTTATTGTCTGTTGTATTCATGTGGTTGTAATTAATAAAAGATCGACTCTCTACGTTCCCCCAATTCTTCTCGTTGAGTACGTAGCAGAGAGCATTAGTTTGTCTCTATACGCATTACCGTTTACGGAAAACCGGAATGCCGGTGACGTAGACGTGACCACCAGCGACGGTGGCGCTATCTTGTGGCGTTTAGTTCAACCAGAGTATACTCGCTATTTCGATGGCAGGCTTTGTGCGAAATAGCTCCTGGCCGAAAAGTTCGCTTAAAGCTAAAAACTCTCTCATCTCTTCGCTAAAACAATTGGTCAATGAACATTCTGACCGTTTGATTTCTCCGTTCACGAAATGTGTGCTTATGGGAGGTCGACATCATGGGTGACGACAGTAACTTGTCTCTTCTTAGCCGCGCAGTAAATAAACACCTATGTAGGCTTGCAATAAATGCCAACTGCAACGAGAATTCACTTTGGCTAAGTTGGTTATAAATCAGTAGTATATACCACATGGCAAAGCTGCAGGGCTGGTAACTGTCTTGTTCTTTTATTAGCAGCCTTAAAACAGCACAAAAGCAGACGACGCGTACGCTAGGTGGTTGGCGGATATGACGTACGTTCCAGCACGTCACCTCAGAGATTTCCCAGCGTGCGGGCACCCCCTGATCTCGGAGGTCATGCCGAGGAGCCGCGTTGGTTCTCAACATTCTGCGTCATGCGTTTATTCCGGCGAGTGGTAATGGCTGCTTTTCTTTCTTTTTTTTCAGTTTTGGTATAAAGACTTGTATTTTTGCGGGCCTTTTGTTGTGATGCGTTCACTCGCATTTCAAAAGTAAAATTTTGCACAGAGGCTTTTCTGTGCCTACAAGCTTCTTACGCGGCCTGAAATTTCGTTGCCGTTGGCCTTTTAACGTTACAAAAATAATAAGATAAAAAGTAAGCAAGAAAACGAATACGCTCGTGCATAATTTACAGAAGATTCGAACCAGCGCGCTGCGTAGTACAGCAGATACAATTTACACAGCAACACATAAACGCATGCACGTGAGAGCTGTCAAAAATTAAGCAAGAAGAGAAAAGTTTGATACTACGTTTTGATATCAAATAGAAGTCAAGTACAACCTTTCTTTTGTCGAAACTTTTGACGACGGGCATTTTGAAGGTAGCCTGTAATTTAAAGAGGCCCCCAACAACAGCCGCCTTCACCATTTGCCGCTTCGTGCTCCGTCGTAATGTTGCGTTTGCACATGCACGCGTCACGACACGGCTGGTTGCATCATCAAATATGAAAGCCTTGCGACAGGTCTTCTGGAATGGGCGAGCGGGAGAACGTTTCCACCCGTTTCCATCGCGCTCGTCCTGTCCGGTCTTCGTTCTTGTGTCCTCGTTTTTTGCGCTTTAATTAAAGTACGAATTGTTACAAACTCGCCCAAATTTCAGTTCTTGTAATGTTTCGAGATAGCAAAAAAATTTTTGCAGGAATATCGGAGCAATATATTGGTAACGTCGCAGTAGGTTTCGTAATTTCGTCAAAGGCCAGCCGTCTGGAGTTGCATAATCTTTTTTTTTTCCTGCTTTCGTAGACGTCGCGAATGTGCGAGAGGGTGCCGATAAGTATTGAGCCTTACCCATTAAAAAATCACCTAGACAGCTGCAAATGCTGGGTATATTGGCCAATTTGTGGCCATTCAATGATAATTTTAAAACTGGTTATTTCTGTGTTGAAAGTGAGAAACCCAGTGGAAGGCTTGTTTCTGTCTCTGTGCCTGCAAACGTGAAAGCTATCAATGACATAGTCATGGAGGACCGCTGAAAATTAGCCAAAAAGTATTGCTGTATACACATTTGGCAATACCCCGTGAGAGGGCTGGCTGTCACTATCCACGAAGACTTGGAAATGAGAAATGTTGCAGCAAATTGCGTCCCAAAACAGTTGACAACTTAACGAAAGAGGGAGCGCGGGGAGACATCAGTGGAGGTGTCGGAACAGTTTGGAAAAAAATGAGTCAAATTTTCTAAGCAAACTGGTAACTGCTGATGAGACGGATTTACTGTTATGATCCCGATACCAAAGAACAGTGTAATGAATGCAGACGCAGTGGTTCCCCCAGGTCAAAGAAGTTTCTTGTGCAAAGGTTGGTGTAGAAGCAAATGGGCGAAAGTTTTTTGGGGATAAGAAGGGAGTCCTGCCGTTACACTACCTCCAACATGGTGAAGCCATCAATGTAGAATATTACTATGCATTATTAACCAAGTTCAGGCAGAATATCGAGGAAATATCGAGGAAAGCTCTCCAAATGTGTAATCCTGCTACCTTACAATGCCTCGTTACACTCTACAGGTGCAACAATAGCGAAACTGACCTCCCTTGGCTTTCACGCGGTGCCCCACCGACCCTGTTCCCCGACCTGGCTCCTTCTTACTATTGTCTTTTCCCCAATATAAAAGAAAACAGCTTATGGGACAAGATTTGGGAGTGTTCTGGAGACAATACTTTAAATGAGGGGTAACACCAGCAGACAGAATAACTTTATTTGCTGGGACTTAAGCAGCTGCAGGACAGGTGTCGCAAGTGAATTTTCGTCCCGAAAGGTAGTAGTTTGTGTTCCCCTTTCCCATTCCCCCGGTGTAGGGTAGCCAACCGGACGTTATTCTGGTTAACCTCCCTGCCTTCTGTCTTTCTCTTTGTCCTCCTCCTCCTCCTCCTGTCAAACAGCGACCCGTTCACGGCGGGACGGGAATGGGCACACAGAAGAACATGGCTCGTTTTGAACACGTAAATACACCGTTTATTGTGACCTCACTCGGTCGTACAACAAATGCTCGACAACATCATACGCGTGCCTCCGACGCATACGTCCGGAGGCCCACAGAGATCAGCACAACAGTGAGCAGTCGCCCTGCGGAATATATACACAATCCGAAGCCCTCTTCTCGAACCGACTAACACATTCTAAATCTAACGAGCACGGTGAACGATTGTTGTACATTTACGGCGCCACTTTTATTTCATTATCCGTTGTATACATGGAAGGGAAGAAGAAACAAGGATCGCTTCAGTTCGTTGGTGTGCGTACTTTTTACCACGAGAGTGGCTACAAGTCGTCGGGCGTCTTTCAGCGAACGCCCAGATACCAACCTGCAGATTATCTATACATCTCGTAGACGTTTTAAAGAGATAACTTATATACATCTTACACAGTGTTTCACTTCTATAACCTCTTCATTTCTTCTTTTTTCTTTCTTTTTTTTTCACTTTACCTAGCATGGCCTGTGTACAGTCGACGGGCCAGGAGGTCGTAGGTTCCAATCCTGGCCGCGATGGCTGCATTTCTACGAGGACAAAATGCAAGAAAGCTCGCCTACTTATATTCAGGCGCACGTTAAAGAACGTCAGACGGTTAAAAAAAAAGAAACACGGAACCCTCACCACGGTGTCTCTCATAGCCGCAGTGTTACTTTGTGACGTTAAGCTCAATCAATCAATCACTCAGTCAGTGGGTCAGATCCCGTGGTTTGTAAACTTTTGCTGTTGACTGTACGTCCTCATTACACTACTTGATCAGACGTGTAAGGTCCTAAGTCAGTCTATTGTTCGTACAATTCGGGGCCTTCTATCGGTTTTCAGTCAGTGACATTTTATAGGCAATACGCTGCGCGTGCGAATTGCCTATATGATGTCGACGTTATATGTGTGTAAATGTGTGCGACTTTATGTGATAGTGGCAAAATAAATCTTTGTCAGGGTGGCAGGCACAAGTTCGGAAAGCGGCTTCCTGTTCAAAGAAAGAGGTAGACGATAAATGTGTTACAAAAAGACTGGCGTCAGCGAGTACAGACTGGCGTCAGCGAGTACAGACTGGCGTCAGCGAGTACAGACTGGCGTCAGCGAGTACAGACTGGCGTCACCGAGTACAGTCGCGCATTACGAAAGCCTTGCACATGCATATGCGAAGCTCCGCTGTGCCTGAATTGCCTTTTTTTTATTTCCTTACTTACTTATTTACGTTACAATTCACGTTACTTTTGGATGAATTACGAGAGCCCACCTCCATCTGTTTCTGCCTTACAGGAGAAATACAGCCTTCGTGCCTGGCCACTTTCGCTCGATAACTCTTGCTCCTGACCCCCTTACGACTCGTCGCACTCTCCCGTATAGATCCAAGAAATAGACAGAGGTTCATAGTAAGATGGAGAACACATAATCAACTGTGGTGGATCAACGCGTGTTCTAGGCTCAACCGAACGTTTCGACGTGGGGAGTTGTCTGCGTCCAGGCAACAATTGCTCTCCCTGGCACCGGACACTCCCCGCGTTATTGTTTATCTATGTGCGTGCCTATGTACGTATTTCTCTCTCTCTCGCTCTCAGCGTGTGCTTTTCCTTCCCATTGTTGTCTTCCCTTACTGCTTCCCCAGTGAAGAGTAGCAAAGTGGATCTTAATCTTCCGGTTACCCTGCCTGCCTTGCGCACCTCATTCATCTCTCTCTCGCTAATTGCCGCTTAAATTTACCTTTCTCTCTCTTTCTGCTAAGTGCGGCATTTTATTCGACTCGATTCAGCTATTTGTCCAACGAGAGCGTTTCTACGTTTCAACGTGCAGTTCAATGGCGAAATCGGAGTCGGGCCCGAGTTAAAGCTTTCCCTAGATGCGAAGGGATGGAAGGAAGGGACGGATGGGGAGGTAGAGGAAGCGATGTTCACGATGCGTACCGAAGCGGGCTTTCCGAAACCCGCCGCTCAGTCGGCGTTCATTCGCAACAGCATCGTCTCCGCTCATGTTCTCGCCCGCGGAGGACGCGTGAAATCAACAGTCGACACCCGCTCTATATGTATACGGTCGATGCTGTATTATTTAACGCAGGACGAGTCTCTCTCGTATCGACTCCCCGCAAAACATTCAGCGGTAGCTGCTATCGCTGTCGCCGCCGCCGATGCTGCTGTTTACATCCGTGTGCATTTTCGCCTTGTTCTAATTCCGCGGAACCGTTGTTACCGTATTTCTCGCTCTACATTCATCGAGCTTTCAGCGCATGGTCTTTCGCGCTCGGAGGAGCAAATGCGTATATGGCAGCGTAAATTAGATACGAAGGCCTTCGAATCATTATGTCATTATTTATTTGCGTGTCGCATCACACTAGCCAATATTTGCTTATAGAATAGAACATATGCTGAAAACTTGTTTATGCCGCGTTGAATTTTAACGAGCGCGAGCAGATTACCAGCGTTGAGCAGATTACCAGCGCCGCGTCCACTGCCTCCTCGTACCACTTGCGGTTTGATGTTTTAACGATTGATTCTGCATATCCACGAAAAACACGTTGTTTACTAGGGGTACGGTTGAAGGAAACAAGGACCGAACATGCATCGACGACCGCAAGAATTGTACGAGGGATGTTTGTGGGGTTCTCGGTGATTTAAGCTGTGCGGACGTGTCGCAGATCATCACGTATGCTCACTTGTTCTAGAACGACGAAAAAAAAAAAAAACATGGTCGTGGCTTTTTCATACTCCCTACACTTTTCTTAAGAATTAGTGTCCTCTTACAACGCGCAGTAATAGTGCCTGACTGTCGGTTAGAACCGCGGTGTCCATTTTCTCTTCCTAGTTGCTGATAAATATATCTCTCTCCATCGAATCACTATGTGAAACCGAAGGACACCGGCATACGTGTTCTCAAGTACAGCTTCTCTACGATGCATACAACGTGGTCCTCGTCTGCTATAGATATATATAGACGCTATAAGTGGTCGAAACATGGCGTCTATGACGCTTCCCGGCAAACGCTTCCAGCACGTGCAGTTAGCAAAAGCGTGCCCTTCGAGATCGGCCTCTCTTACCCAGAGAAGGCCTTCACATGAGCGTGGATTTCGACACCACCTATTGCATACTGCGGCCTCCGAAATACATGCACAGACGCCACCACTCTCAGAGTCTTCGAGGCGCGCGAAACCCCGGATAAATTACCAAGCGGCATAACTGCGCGATGATACAGTTATTAACGTGCCCGGCTCACAAATATACATTGGCACAAGCACAAGTGCTCGAATTCCAGTGTGGGCAGCAAAGCATTTTATCTTCGTACTGTGGCTAGGGTGAAGAGCTGGCAGATGGATTCAATGGTTGGCGTTGACGGAAAGAACAGACACGCACAGCAAACTCAAGTTTCCAGCTTTTAGCTGCGTTCGCAGTTCAATGCGAACGCGAGCATCACGAGCGTCAGAATTGAGTCGGCTATCGCTTTCACTCCGTCGTAACTCGGGCCAATTTCTCGGGCGAAACCACAAATTTTACAAGCGTTATTCTACAAGTTCAAAATGACCACCGCGTTAATTTAACACATTGAATGGGCAAACATTTTCCGCCGCTATACGCCCAGGGCGGCTGACGGCAGACCGGGGGCGCGTTACAGACGGGAAAACGCGGCATGCTCTCTCGTACGCATTTCGCTAATTGGCCGACGCGTGTTGCTGCCGCGAGGTGTAAACGATTCCCTTTTGTGCGCCGATTCAATTACGGCTTCTCGACGTCTTATTGTTGCGAACGTTGTCGAAAAGGCTGCGTCATTGATGCTCTTGACGAAAGAGGATCAATTACAAGCTGCGCACATAATTCGAGAGCAGCGCAATTGCTTTATCGCTATGCTTGCTGCTGTGCTTGTTGTTACTTTTTTTATTATTAACTGTATTTAAAAAAGAGGCTGGCCGGCTACTGCTCTTCTTTGACATGATAGTTGTCCTCATAATCGTCCGAGCAGTAACATTGATTAAATAATTCAGTGATATTGTGAACAAACATTAGGAGGAACTCGGAAGCAATATTTTTTGTAACTTGTTTGGGCAGTAACTAGCGTATGTAATGCGGTCCTGTACAAAGGGTTGCGGGCCAGAGACCGCATTTTCTTAACTTTTGACTGGTTGCCCAGATGTTCTCGTTTGAGTGGATGGAGAACGGCTCGTGCTTTCGGCTCAAGGTCACTTGAAGGTCGCCGACAACGGGAGCTAAAAGCATTTCATGCTTAGAAGCACAAGGGTATCAGTTGTAAAGTTGTGCTTGTTGTTCTTTGCTTCGCTCACGTTTTGTCCGAATTCTTCTAAGCGGCGGAAATTACATGTTAACCTATGATACGCTTGACGATAATGAATAAATATTAAATGATTTAAAACGACATTAGGACACACATTGCAGCTATGGTTATTAAACCAGCAACTACTCAAAGGATGTATACGCAGCATTACTAACATCGGGACAAGCGGCGGTTACCACATTTCCCTCCTCTATGTAGGCCGCGAAGTAGTGCAGTGTTGTAGGCGTTATATTGTCTGTAACAAATCGAAGTGACACAGTGACGTTTAAACTCAGTTCTTCTTGTCAACCGGTCTCTTACAAACCTGAAAAACGACTTCCTTGACCAGATGTCAATAGCATATATGCTCGCATCAGCTCCTTTATGTATATGAACGAAGAATTCATTTGTCCAGTTCTTTCAGATAATGGCATCATTTGTTTTCCTAAACACATAGGTACAGGTTTAACATCACGATGACGGTTCCTCATGTTCACTGTTCATCCAGAATGGTCGCGTCATCTGGTGGCATTTGAAGTGTACTACGTGTTGCATTTTTACGTCATCACTGGGAATGCAGGTACGTGTCACACTAAGTTTCAATTTTCTCGAGAACAGGTGGCAACAAAATGGTTACTCGCTCTACATATAGGGTCACCTGTATATCGTTTTACGTCACACCAGAATATTTTAGATTGCCATTTGTGGTTCAGTTTTCAGGAAAGGGCGAAAGCCATTGTCCACACCAAGTCTGAGGAAGGGAATTGTTGAAATTCGAATGGTAAAAAAAGAAAAGAAAAAGAAAGCGACTTTCTGCATACGGTGTATGAACTGCAATTTTTCGAGATTTTTGTGATAATGAAAAAAAGCATGGCCTTTCATGGACAAACTTTACTTCTTCATCGGAACGCTGAAGTATTTCTGGAGCAAAATTATGCAAGTCCCAGGTAACACTCGCGAAAGATGAGCATATAGAAATGACTAAATAAACCTACTTATTTGCCATTTTCACAGTCCACAGAACAAGAAAAGTATAAAACCTTCGTACTAAAAGTAGAACATTTAAGAAAGAAAAAAGAACTTGCTTACATCTAAAAAATCCTTGTAGACATTCTATATATTCTTCTGTTTAAGTAACACATCTTTGTGTAAACTTGCTTTCGAAGAGACATCGAGTTATCATTCATACTTTAAGGATGAACGTAAAGTGATTTTCAATCACCATAATAAATTTTTACTCGGTAGAAAGAGTTAGTTCTTCCGATATAAACCTTCAAATTTGCGAAATTGGCGAATCTTAACAAAGCAGCTTCTCACTTTTAGTGACGTACATTCTTGTTATTTTTATTATTTATTTACTATTATTCCTTTGCAAGAAAGCTGCGCAGTATATTTCACAAAACCAAAATGGATGTCCTTGTTCACACACATTTCCCTATCTGACACAAAGATTTCGTCGAAAACAAAAATTTGTAATCGAACCACCCGGTTCTGTTTCAGCGATGCATTCCTGTTTAAACTACGCCTATCTGTCTGCCGAAGAAGCAACAAAAAAAACAGAAAAAAAAGAAAAGCTTGAGGAAGGCCGAAGGCGCCAAAGGCGGAAACACGCAGCGCGGCATTTGCGTTTCGCGCGAACCGGAGTTGAGTAACAAATATGAGCCGTAGCTTCCGGGTACGATAATTCCGTTTGCAGTGTCAGCTTCCGCTCATTCATCAGGGAGGCCGCTTCTTAGTGACTAATCGGATCTGCCGTGGGAGATGCTAGCCTAAGACTCCAGACGGGAAAACAAATACACTCGCTGTGGGAGATACCGACCCAATGAAAACAATGAAGAAAACGAGAGAACATCTCTTATCGAGCTTCTTACACCCCGAAGGAGTGCATTGCCACGGGCCGCTAACTGGCTTTTCGTGAGAGCTGGTGAGCGCCAGCTAATATGAAACAAAGAAGCAGAAAAAGGCAGAGTGTGTAGGAGACTTTACAACTGTGTCTCTTTTCCTCGCATAAAGAACGTAACGTGTCGTTGTTTGTTGGCTTCTTATTATATGACAAATAAATATCGGGCGCCCCTTTGTTTCCGTTATTCTCTCTCTCTCTCTCTCTCTCTCTCTCTCTCTCTCACACACACACACACACACACACACACACACACACACACACACACACACACACACACACACACGCACGCACGCACGCACTATACGCTTTAATGCTTAACTTCGTTGACTTCTACCTTTCTCTTCTCCTGCTCCCAAATTATACCTTCAATCGAACAACTTCTGAGCATTACGAAACTGCAGCGTGAATACCCAGCGAAATGTTGTGGTTTCGTCGAACGAAAACAGTATCCACACCCGATAGATCGAACTCTTGGTAACACCAAATAGCTCCATAAGTGTGCTTGTTCCGCGGTCACGTATCACTACCACGCCCACGTATCACTACCGCGCCCACCAGCTAGAAAAAAAAAACTTTTTCTTTCACTATGGCGTGTGCTTTAAAGCCTCGGACGCGCGTGAGCATGTTATGTTGGAACAATCCCTCGAAAAAAAATATGAAAGGTTGCTTAATAATCAGCCACCGTGACGTGCTTAGGTTGCTCTGGTCAATGGACACGTGCTTTCATAACGTCCGAACGTCCGTCTAACACACCAGTCCGAGTCTCTGCCAGTGAAGAAAGTTCCTTTTAGTAAAAAGGAGAACAAGAAACCCTAAAGTGAGATACGTATTCTTAGTAATCAAAATTTAAAAATATATATATTTTATACCGAATCTCTGGATATATGGAACATGAACAAGCTCTGTAGCGAGTTCGACATAAACGGATTTGACTGTATGCGCTTTTTTTTAAATGAAATCTAAGGAATAACTACACACAGCATGTAAAGTTATTGTGGTCTTACATTTGTGTTCTCGACAGTCGTCGTTTTTCTTTTCTATAAATGTGCACTGAAGTCGGACAACAATAAGGTAACAAAAAAGAATGGTGCTTTCCTGGTAACTCCTAACATATCTTGCAATATATCTTCTAACATTTATTCTCGCACACACACAAAATGTGCGTGTGCCATGCTTTCTTTTTGTCTATTCCTTGTGCTAAACTTTCCTATTAACTCCGATACGCACAATGCACTATGACAGCGTACATGTGCTAGTGTTTTAGCCACTAACTCGCTCAAGCGAGTTGGTGGCTGAAAGTTGGTGGTAAAAAGGACCAGCATAGCAGGCTGATCACATATTAAAGCGATAGCTTTAAGGGCCCCGCTACGCGGGTCGCCGGCGTTGACCGTGAGCGAAAATTGTCTACCAATCACAGCGCGGCGCGTCCGCGTGGCGCCTCTCGGGTCCTTGCAGCACAACCAGATGGCGCTCGCCTTCGCGCATCCGTGGCAGCGGCGGCGCCGGCCGTGCGCGGAAAAAAAGAAACACAATTCTCGCCTTCGTGCATAACGTTCGCCGCAATCGTTTCTCGGTGAAGATTACGGTTGCATAAGCTTCAGTTACCGGGAAGCGTGAGAAGCAGTCAGGGACCCTTTAATGCTATCGTGTTATACTCTTAAAGGCGAAGCTTAAGCGTCTCCCAAGTTTTTATTTTCTTCCGCGTCGGCCAATTTGTGCGATCAATTATTAAACACTACGAGTCGACCAACTCAGTTTAGAAATTTCTCACAATATCGTCGATATGGTACAGGCTTTGTATAGGCAAAAAGGTCAGGGTGATTGGAAGGGAAGATCCTCTAGAGGTATTTATAGACAGTCCCTACGTAGACTGTACGAGCAAATTTCCATTAGTGTAGGCCCAGGATTTAAGCAATTGGCTGCGCGTTTCAAAAATCACTATGAGAGAGAGAGACAAAAGAAAGGGCAAAGGCAGGGAGGTCAACCAGATGGGAAGATACGGTTTCCTACCCTACGCTGGGGAGAGAGGGGAGGTGGAGGTAAAGTGACAGCAAAGTATAGATGAAGAAATCACTATGACATCTACGCGAAGCTTTCGGGTGCACTTGAATTAAGTCATGCATGCAAGTAATATTGATTTTATTCTTCGATAAGAATAGGAATGTCTCGGACGTTATCACTATATGCCACTACGGGCCGAGCTTTGTGCGAGTAATATTGGCGTCATTCGGTAATAAGAACAGATATGTCGCAGATGTTCGCTCTGCGGGTCGCAGCGCCGCGGCAGTAGTGTCATAACGCCGGTATATCGCGGTTCTGTCACTTTAATATGGTCTATAGTTTCTCCCATACCGCTCTGCTTGTGTGGTCCTGAGGTGTGGCGGTCTTTTTAGTTCCCGCATTCTGGACCATCAATAATCTCGGCTCGTGTTGACAAAACATTTCGTACACTCCGCTGTTTCGCACGAACAGGTGCCGTTCACTCATTGATAGCGAAACATACCAGCGAACGATTACTCGCGTGCGAACAATCTTACCCAAATGCTGAATTGGCGTACGCTAGTAATGACATTCGTAAGAACTTGGATTTTAAGCTTGCAAGAAGATTATACTAATGTTATTCGAATGAAAAGCTTTGTGAATTCGCTGCTGAGTTCGAAAAGTTCAACTATTGGTGTGACAGTAAAGGATAGCTGCATCACTGCCATCCATGAATGAGAGCCACTTTTTTTTTTTGTCAATGAAAACAAGGGCTGGTTCCTGAATAACGTCCGACTATATATATATATATATATATATATATATATATATATATATATATATATATTCTTTTTGAGTAAATGTTATGCCTCTAAAGTCGCGAGACATTTGAAATCTCGAAATTAGTAAGGTAGAAACAAATATTAAGGTAGAAACTCTTGTTAGAACTGTTCCGGCCATTCGCCGACATTAGACATAAATATAGCTATGCCGAATATTACGTTTTGGGCGTGTTCCGCTAACAGCGATGTCTGTTGCGCACACTTAACGTTTTAGTAGCGTTGGGGAGCAACGTCAACGATGGGTGTAGTAGTATACAATCAACGCTCACAGGTCCTCATGAATCTCTGAACCGCAAGGCTGTCACTGAAAAACAACTTCGACCATTCACCGGAAAAAAAAAACACAAAAAACACGCACACAGTCATTTTGGCACTGGCGTCAGTCATTCGCTGGCAGTTCGCACTGAATAACGCGACTTAGAGTTACCGTCCAGCCACTGTGCTCTATATTCTTGATGACCAATGGTCGCAGGTGCCCGAAGGGCGTCTATCGATACCTCCTCCGGCGAACGTCGATCTTACTTGCACTCTATATTCAAGGCCCTGTCCGCCACGTCCACGGGAATCCTCCCAAGTTTCGACCGTCTTGGCGCCTTGTATTGTCCGGCACAGGTTCTCAACACTTTCATAGACGTCAATACCGCCCTGACTAGTTGCCCGCCGTTGCTTTCGTACGTCAGTCGATCCGTCTTGTTCAGGACGTCGTGCTGTAAATTGTGAAGTCGATCTTATCTTTTTGCCCAGAGTGTCCTCAAGTGTCCACACCAACGTTTTCATGTGAGCGCTCGCATTCAAATACACACGCCCCGCCCTGCTTACACGCTTTGCGTCAGGACTTCGCTGTTCTCTCTTATGGGGTCCACAAGTGTTTTTTGAATGTGCACTTCATACAATTAAGGCACACGCTACGCCCGCCAGTGTGTCCACTGTCCTCGTCAAGCGTGAAACATGAGTATGGGAACTTCCGCTGCGTATTTGTAACGACCCTTCAAATACCCATTGAAGTAACCCGGCTCTGAAATTTTCGCGGCACTTTTTTTTTTTTTTTTACTGCCCGAGGGACCAAAACCTCATTTCTTTTTTAAATTGTGCACATTACCCGCAGACGACGACTTCTTGGCTTAGCAAGCCTTCCGTGCTCCTAAAGCGCTATGTCAATTGTCTCACAGATCCACTGCGTCCATTTCGCCGTTTCAAGCGTCCACTGAGTTCTCAAGCGTCCACCATATTTTCAAGCGTTCATCTTGCCTTCAAGTGTCTACCATGCACCGAAGTGCCCAGTATTCCCCCAGCTGTTCGCACTCCTCGCTTTGCAGCATCCTCACAGCACAGCAGTGTATAGACCTTCAGGTTACCGATGCTAGCACTGCTCTCCCGCGTGCATAACAACGTCAATTTGGGCGTCCATCAATTTGGAGTGGCCATCATTCTGGGTGTCCATCACTTTACGTCTCCATCAACTTGCGTCTTTTCTTTTTTTTCTTTTTATCTCAAGTGTCCACGCCGGAATGATCGTTGCCCTTCCACGGGACGCAGCAGACGGGGCCGTCCTCGACGCCCGCGTCCGGCTTTTGTCGGCAGGGTCACGTGACGTAGGTGGCCGAGCGCCCCATGCTGACGCTCGTGGTGCGCGTCCGGCTGAGTCGCATCGTGGCCCCGCGCCAGGGCGTCGCCGAGCCCGGGTGCACGCAGCCGAACAGGGCTTCGCGGAAGGAACCTCGGAAGGAGCGCGACATGAAGCCGTACACGAGCGGGTTGACGCAGCTGTTCAGGTAGGACAGCAGATGGAAGCAGGTGCGCAGGGGTTTCAGGTAGGAGTAGTTGAGCGTCGCGACGCCACCGAACGCCGTGAGCACGTTCAGGATCAGGATCGGGGCCCAGCAGAGCACGAAGAGGCAGACGACCAGGATGAGCATCTTGATCACCTGCAGTGTTAGAGAAACAACATCAATCAATCGTTCAATCGGATGACCAATCGGTCGACCTCGAGGAGAGGCGATGATTGTGATTTCGATTTAGCCTGACTTAGCATGACACGCTGCACCGATACTCTACGCGACTAGTTGCCAATTTTGTATTAGGCAATGGATGCAAGGTGACGTGATATGGTGGCTCATGCGTAAAATGCACATGCCCATAATGGGTGATTCACATAAAGTGAAGCAATCGTACGTTACTAGCAGCTGGGTTGCTACATAACCAACGGCAACTGGGTCACACGATACATCTATAATATTCGCATATCCGTTCTAGGTGTTTAACATATTTGACCCAACTTTAAAGATAATGCGGTAAATGGTGGATTAATCTCACCAACGGCGTGTTGTGTGCGGTTGTCTTGCGACACTCTGGACATCTTCACTTGCGTGCATTATAGCAAATTATAGGTAAGCTCAAATATGACAGATTTTCAAAATTCGTTTGATGCAACTCGTTTTTTTTTTTTTTTTTTGTTTTATGTTGCAGAGAGATTTGAGAAACACGCAGTGAAGTAGTTTCCATGATGTCTCTTGTTTCCCTAAAGATGGAATACGAATGCGCAGGACTGGTTACTTCGTACAACGCTGGTCTATTGGCAGAGCACACAGAGAATAACTCGGCACGTGGGTGACACAGCACGTGGTACACAACCTGACGAACGGTGTCCTCGTCTGCGCGTGAGGGCTTGAGGCCGGACGGGTCGCCGTTCGGCGCGAAAGTGGTCTTCTTTTTGGATTTCTTCTCGGTCATCTCCGTCGCCACACTGGTAATGCAAAGAAGACATCACGTCAGTAGACGCTCACATATGAATTAAATTCCAGGTGAACAAGATACCGGATACATATACACAGCTGCACACCCAAAGGCGGGCAAATAAAGGAACACGTACAACAAGAACTTCTGGAGACTTCCAAGTATACTTACAGGCGCCGTATAAACTTACCCTTATTATACATACACCACTAAAATGGCTGTTGCAAAGGCACGATGAACTAGTAGTCATAATTCTATTTTCGCAAAACTGATTTGCTTCGAAGGGGAAGAGGTTTATTCTCAGAAAAACATGCATTTTCAGATCCAGTTTGCATGAGCCTTTAAGGCTTATGTGCTTGACTGGGCAGTCTAGGTCCTGCTAGCGAGATGAAGTTGTTGAACAGCTTCTGTGTGGGCATTACGTCTTTTTTTCCTCCATGTTTTTCGGACTGTTTTACCATTCCTAAAACTACAACATACATGTCTCACATCTGTGATAAGTTAACTCTATGTGTTTAATTTGACCCGACTTCGACCCATTCAATGCCTGGATTCATATACCTTCGTGGGAATCTAACCTACAGCTAGGTGTTTTCTTAAGTGCCCCGATTATAGTGTAGTTATGTGACCTGACTTTATGTTGACTTTAGTGTGCGCATGGGACTGGACTTAACTGTGGTTTGGAGTTGACTTTTAGTTTTAGCGTGCTTAAGTGATTTCTGTTTGATATTTTTATGTGAAAAGGAGTAGCCGGCGCCAATTAAAGGCGTCAACATCTCCTAAGCACTTTATAATAAAAAAAAGAAAGTAATGTAACAGTATGTGCAAGCAGCACAGCAAAGTTATTGCTGTGGTCGACACACGTGTGACACACAGACTGGAACCTAATCACAACTAACTTTAATCATAGATAATTTAGTCATAGTTAATTATACCTAAACCTAATTGCACGAGGTCGCGGGATCAAATCCCGGCCGCGGCGATCGTATTTCAATGGAGACGAAATGCAAAAACGCCCGTGTGCTTGCGTTGTAGTGCACAGTGGTCCAAAATAATCTGGACTCATCCACTATGGCGTGCCTCATAATCAGAACTGGTTTTGGCACGTAAAACTCCAGAAAGAAGAAGAAGAATCGCAGTTAAACCTAAGCATAGTTTCAAAAAAAAAAAAAGGACTACAACTCTCAGTAGCATGAATCCAGCACGAAGAGTCTTCGCGTAAGCGCAATGAAAATATTCGTCAGCACGACACAGAGGACGATGACATCGCGTAAAAACTCGTACAGTGCTGGAAGCTGATTGCGACACATAGGCAGCCCGGCGCAAAGAGAGGACGGTTCACTCACGAGGTGCCCGTGGTGAGACTGGCTCGCTCTCGAACGACCATCCACAGCTGGGCGCAAATCTTGGTATAAGCGTAGCCCATGACCAGGGTGGGTATGCACAGCACCAGGATGAGCATGTAGATCTCGAAAGAGCGCCACGCACCGGGACTGGCTTCGTCGCGCATGCACCAGTATGCGCGACGACGAAGGCCCATCTCCACGTGTACCTGGGCAAGTGAGAAAAAGAAAAGACGAGAAAAAAAAAAAAAGAACCGAGCTGGAACGAATTGTATCGAACGCAGTCAAGCATTGCCAAATAGGTCTTGTCAGAAGACATGCCCCAGAAGGTAGGGAAAATGATGTCACGATTCAGTAAACCGTTCAATTCGCGCCACTCTTCTATGTAATTACGAATGCATACGGACGAAAATTAAACATCGATTATCTATCATTCTTCCTACAATGACCTATAATTCTGTCTATGAACGCTTTCAAGTAAGCGTTTGGCTGTTCTTGCATTTTTTTTTTTTATTCAGGCGCATCTATTTTTTTTTCTCATCACCATCATCATCATCGTCTTCTTTTGACGTCCATGCCCCAGCGCTGAGTAGCATGCTAGAACAAAGTAGTTGAGGCCGACCTCTCTGCTCTTCTCTTGCAATAAATCACTAGCTAAGCTAATGTCCCAACAGATGGCAGGGAAGGCTAACTTTAATACAATGTCTTTGCTGATGGAATACAGTAATGCGTTTCGATCCGTGTGTATTTGCGATGTACTCACGCTAAGACACAGCCATTGGCGCTCGCACTCTCCGGCATTCGCGTTCACACTTCACCTACCACGCACACCGGAACTCGCTCACATCAACGTCTGAGAAAGTAATGCGACACCGTAGCGTTCGCACAGCGTCGCGTGAACCCGCAGCCCCACCTGCACGAAGATGATGGGCAGCGCCGTGAGGAAGGCAGCGATCCAAATGAAGATGATCACCCGCCTGGCTTGACTAAAGGTGCACAGGTAGCGGGAGCGAACCGGGTGGATGACCGCGTAGTACCTGCACAACAACGAGGCGACGATGAAGAATGCCGGGCAAGTCGACGGTTAAGAGCGCGAACCCTAATGGCACGGAAGGAAGAAGGCACAGAGGCGACTCCGTTCCTGCGTCCCATTTATATTGAGCAGCTAACTTAAAATTTCGCAATGACTATAGTCGGACACAACTTAAGTCTGCAGTGAAGCCTCGCCCACGCCCTCATAACCGCCAGCCACTGTTCCTCCGCCGGGCTGCAAATAGTTCATACTTCAAGCTTTCCCTGTTACCTAAATAAGGCGGTAACGACAGAAATAAAATTATAAGCGCGTAATTTTATGCTTTTTCACTCGTCTATTATAGCGGAACGTACGAGTACGACAAGTACAGCCGTATCAAGTACGACGCCATTTTTGAAAAGGTCGCATGACAACGATTTTGTTTGGTTCTGTGATTGGCTGGCGGAGTAACACAACCCCGCGTGGTCCGTGTGTTGTTCCCAACTGCTGTTCTTTTTTTTTTTTTTCAGTTGTGTCCTACTACAGATCTTTATTTTTTTAAATCGTACACTGAACACTGAAATAAGAAAGCGAAAGAAGGACGTCTATGCGGTTACGGTACCGTAAGCAGGCCTTCCAACCAATCTTCGTTTTTTCTTTCTTTGGAGCAGCGCGCTGCTTGTGCCCCTATACATCAGAAAACATGAAAGGGACGTGGACAAAACGTCTCGCGAACTCGCAACTGTTTATCCTTTTACTGAGTCGTAGGACGCGTTCGCTGGCGATCGAACGCCGACCATTATAGTTCTTCGGGATGCGCGTGCTGTCCATCTTTGCTATCTGTACGGGTATGCTGGTTAACGGCTCTCTTCTCTACGGAATTACGCAATGAAACATCAAAGGGCACCTCAATGTCCTCGCCGGAAAAAAACTATTTGCATTCAGGCGCATCGTTCGTTTAATAAACGAATAGCTTTCTACTCAGCGTTCCGCTATTCGCTTACATTGAAAATAATCGCGGATGGTTCCTGCAATCTTTTTATTTGATGCGCATCTACTTTTCTCTCCTCACCATCATCATCATCTTCATTTGCCGTTCTTGCCCCAGCGCTGAGTTGCAGGCTAGAACAAAGTAGCTGAGGCCGACCTCTCGGCTCTTCTCTCGCAATAAATCTCGCTCTCTCTCACACTCTCTCTCTCTCGTCAGCCAGAGAGATGAACATTTGTTGTCGTTTCATTCTAGTGGCTGAGACCAGCAACGGCATTCACAAGATTCCACGACTGAAATACAAAAGCTGTGTGGGTTATACGTTAGTGTGTGTGTGTTAGCATGTTATTGTGTTAGCGTGTGTGTTACTGTGCTAATGTGTATGTAAGTGTATGCGTGTGTTAGTATGGTAATGTGCGTTTGCTGGTATATTAGTTTGCGTGCTACTGTGCGTTAGCGTGTTAGCCTGTGTTTGTATGTTAGTGTGTCCTTGTTGCCCGTGATGGAGAAAGCAAAAAAAAAAAAAAAATTCGTCGACCCTTTCATCCGTGAAGATCGTTAACAAGCGAAGCTGAAACGTGTGGCCCCGGTGTTTATACTGGGTTAATCCCGAGGTTTCATTAAAGTATTTCTCAATTATGAGGTTACACACACACGTTCGGCTGCGACGGAGAGAACGACGTCACCGACGGTATGCCCGCAGTCCGCCGTTGTCGCTTGCGTTCGATGTCTCGAGTTCGCTCGGCGGCGTGGTTAGCAGCATTTGCCTGCCCATTGCCGCTTGCGATTCTTCGAAATTAGATTGCTTCAAAATTAAATATGTCCGTCAAGTAAGACAATGAATGGTTCGCACCCCCTTATGCATTAGCTCATACCCCCGTAAACGCGGCCTCCCCATTACGACGACGGAAGAGAAGTGAAATTCTTCGCTGGAATGATTAGCGGCGACGCAGCCAGATGTGGAAGAAGACGACGACGACGAACGCGGGAGCAGTGAGTGGCACGGGCGCGTGCCGAGCATGCGCAAGAGCGCAACTCGAGGGGCGTCGACGAGCCAGCTGCGGAAGAAGACGACGACGCTCGAGCCAATGCTGATGATGATAGTTTTCTGTACACAGGTGATTTCGCCTAGCCATATAAAGCTTCGCATTAAAAAGCTATGGAAATGATGCTGATTCATACGCCAACACTGGTATGTGGCGACTGTGAAACGTCACGTTCTTAAATGCCAACGACGACGAAATTTCACTTTGGCTAAATTTGTCATAAGTGAGTAGTATATAGTACCACTGAAGCAATCTTGGCAAAGCCACCGGGCTGGTAATTGCCTAGTATTCTTGTTAGCCGCCTATAAACAGCACCTAATCAGACGACGCGTGCACCTAGTTGTCGTCGGTATGACGCAAGTCCCAGTACTCCACCTCCGGGATCTTCTCACCGCGCCGAGGTCAGCCTGCGGGCGTCTCGTTATCTCGGAGGACATGCCGAGGAACCGCGCGTGCTAGATCATGCGTCACTTCCGGTGAACGATAATGGCGGCGTTCTTTATTCGTGGTGTTATAAAACGGCTATTTTCGTGAGCTCTTCGTGACGCTATCGCTCGTATTTCAAACGTAAAATTTTGAACGGAAGCTCCTCCGTGTCCAAATTATCTTAAACTAGTTTTTGTTTTTACGCGGTCAGAAATTTTGGTGGAGTTAGCTGTTAACTTGCAAAACATCCGGCAGCCCACGTGACGTCTCAGCCACCCACATGTACTCAAACTTCATAAGCCCGTTGAGGTGAAATTCATTAAACTAAGCCATCCTTCGCTTGACACAAAAGGTCTATAGCTGGCTGTGTGAACAAAAAAGGAGAAACTAGCTTAGACTTTTGGAACAAAGTTAACGCCGACATCCTTCTTACATATTACAAAATAAACGAGCCGGAGACTTGCAGTCCGTCCCGTCGAAAGTGATTAATCTAGTCTCCTGTAGCACACGTAGGTGGCAAGAAGCACTCAGCCAGATTGGCGTCTGTGGGCGTACGCACCACAGAGAGCCCCGTGCTAAACTGGTCGACGTTGTAGAGCGGCAGCTAATGCCGCGAATATGCGCAATAGGCAAACAACCCTGAGAGTGCTGCGTCGGCGTCGTGTGCACAACAGATGAGTTTCAGAGTTTGATTTTTTTCCTCTTCTTATTGTTCACACGTTTTTATGCGTGTGAAAATGTTTGACTCCTCTTTACACTAAAGCGCGTGTCACGAGAGAACTGAACATTATACGAAAAAATGGCGAGACATACTTGAATAGAGGAGCCGCGAATTAAACTTATAGAATTATGTTACTGCAACTGGGGGGAGTATGGGCGATGGACGCATGTAGCCAGAACGTTGGAATAGTTCCCTTAACTGCCGCATACGTCTCTGCAAAGCAGGTTGTATGTGTTGTCAGAAAGCGACAGTGCAACATTGGCTTGTTTGGGCTGGTCTTGATGCTAGCTTTTCTTTTTTCGTTATTTTTTCCAGCACGCTTTACATCACCTTGACATTAACATGCATGCAGGGATGCATGGTTGTTGTCGAGCCAGCATAAGAAAAAAAATCGTTCACGTTAGGCTAAACTTGGTCCAGTTTACATGAAGCTAAATAGTTACTGCTACAGTGATGAGGTTGGAAAATAGTGCCGTTTGAGTACGGAGAACAAAAAAAACTACCGAGGGGAAAAAAAAGTTATAAAATGGTGGTTAGCTGTGCTCCCGGCGGTCCTTCACGAAGTTGAAGCCTTGCGTTCGTTCCTGCGATGATAAGAACACCATAGCTTTGTCGTGTAAACTGGCCGTGTTGTTGGTCGTCCGAAATAGTCGGTCGTCGCAATGTTGGTCGTCCGGGGGGAGGGGACGGTTAGAAAGGTGCTTGAGAGATAACTTGCCTTCCACAGAGCTGGCCACTCAATGAACTTTAATAATATCCATTCAAAAGGTAAGATTTATCACATTTATCACACAGTAGTCATATAGTAATCATATAGCAAATCGTGCAATGATCTTATAATGATCGCGTGGATATTTTTCGAATACAGCATGCGGGTGTTAAAAGAGCTTTTCCCGGGATTATGCCACGTTTCCTCCTAGTGTAGAATTCAGAACTTTGAAGTTTAGATACCTTGTGAAGGCATTTTTTTCACAAAAGCAGGAACAAGTACAGTACTGATAATGAAACGGGCTAAGCTGTTTAATATACGGCCTTAACGACCTCACACTGAGTAAGGCAAGTCTAATGATTATAAAAACATCTTTTTTTTCTCTCCAAAACGTTAACCAACAAGCATAGAATTCGTCTGCTTATAGAAGCGTGGACTCGATGAAAATCTTCCGCGATCCTCGCACGGGTTAAGGAAAAAAAGAAGAAAAAAAAAACTGTAAGCCCGAACTTTGAAAGTCGTTCGCTCGTAATATCGGTTATCGTTTGGCGATACCTCGGAAGGAAGCGTACGCTGCAATTGCAAAGGAGGCACTGGCAAGGGCGTCGGCCAGCGGCGAACCGATATTACCGGCGACGAGCCATGCGAATCCAAACACCTGGTGCTCCTGGCGCGCCGCCCATGAAACTCTATAGAAGAGCCGCCTCAGACGCTCTCACAACGTGAACCGTCTGTCCCAGACGATTTCTTTGTGCCGCACAAGGCCGACCTCGGGTGGCGTTTACATAGGCTTTTGCTTTGCGCATTTGAATGACCCAGAAGGTGGTGGCCTCTCGCAAACTGTGGTCGCGAGGAAACCATCGAGCGCGCTTCATTGTGAGCGGCGTCACCCCACAAGCGACCTGTAGCTGGCAAGGGTGTGCTTAGCTCGTCGCGTCGACCGGCCGGTTTCGTAGTGAACAAACTGTCCACAGGTGACGTTGCTATAGTTGTGCCACGTCAGCTTGATCGAAACCGCAAACTGTTCGTTTCGATCGAGTGGCTGTGGTTGTGGTAACGAAAGACGGTGAAGGCGCGGTTCCAGTTCAAGTCAACAGTCTTTTTTGCGGACGCCTCACAGCTTTCGCACTGTCTTTGTGTGTGCGTGTGTGTTCGGACAAAATTTATACCGGGTGTTTCACGTAACTTGAACGAAGCTTTGAAAACAAAAAATCGCTATGCATCTTCGCCGAATCACGCCAAAGCCACTTTGTTCTTAGCCACCGTGGAGTTACTACCAAATTCTTGGCCATATTATATGTTTCTAAGAAACTGTAAACCATTGTCGGAAACTGCCAACGTGTTTTCCGTGGAGTTATCTTTACACGTGTTTTTTTTTTTTTTTTTTTTTTTGGGGGGGGGGGGGGGGCTCTAAAAATATGGGATGGATGGATGGCTGGATGGATGGTTGGAATAAACTTTATTGAAGTGCTGCAGATCGTGATTTATGAAAAAAAATAAATAAACGCAGCTTTCATGAAGTGGTGAATCAAATGAAGTGAATCAAATTGCAGAATTTCATTCCAACCGCGCGCGCGCGCGCACCCACGCTACGTAGTGTGACATACGCAGTGACAATTTGAAAGAGCTATACGAAAAACAGTCGGCGTCGGTGCAATAGAAGTATGCGTGCGATTGTGACCTAATGTTGAGAGCACCGGGCTGCCTTGCTGAGAGTCCGAATTTCCATCCCACCATCGGGCGCGTAATTCAATTTTGAATTTAACTGTGACCTATTCAAGCAAGACAGCAGCAGCCACGGTCAGGAAAGTCTGAGAGTGGTCGCTAAGAAACCTTCCTTCGTTTTAAAAATGACGTCACTGCGTGCTTTCGCGTCTGGATTGCAGCGCCATCTATGGCTCATAAAAACACTTTCGTGGGCTAGTCAGTGTTGCATTGCCTGAATGGCGCAGCGCAAACGGGTGAACACAAGACCGACGCTGTCTTCATCTTCTCTGGTGTCTTGAGTGTCCCATTCGCGCTACACTTGCACACTCAATCGTGTTTCAAAGGCGCGAAGCCTTTCCCGGCATGCCCGCAGTGAAACAAAGTTGACGAGAGGGCCAACTCCTGACAGAGTTTAGCCCTGAACCGAAACTTATTTTTAAACGTATACTATAAGGAAGAAAAAAAGTAATTTGAGCTGTATTAGTCAATTACACTTTCACAATACAAAACGAGTCATTCTTGCCGTTAGAAGAGGACCGGTTAAGCCAGTAAAGGATTTAAGAACGAAGGACGAGTGGCGACACCGTCTGCGATCTCTCACGCCAGCTCGTCGTGATGTCATGAATTTTGACAGTGTCTGCCCAGACCTAGTTAAGTTTTGTTTTGATCAGCAAAGATAAGACTACACCATTTTCTACAAGAGCCGAAGGCTAAACTTAGTAAGCTTCAAGAACTGAGCCACAACGCCCCAGATATACAGTGGAATCTCGTTGATACGATCTTTGCGGGAACCGGAAAACAAAGCGTATCATCCGAAAATCGTATCATCCAACCAAATCGTATTATCAGGGGCAAAAAGAAGCGTATTGTCCCGAAAAACGTATCATGCAGAAGAATCGTGTCAACGAGATTCTACTGTACTTTGAAATTCGTGACGTAAAACTTTCGAAAGGTTTCATTGAATATATTTTTCAAAAGAATAGTTTGTCAGTCATTTTAAATTCATCGAACATTTCTCTGTAGACTCTGTCTGTCCTACCTCTCGATGCTGAGGAAGGTGAGGTTGAGCACGGAGCAGATCATGGACACGTGCTGCACGTACAGCAGCAGCTTGCATCCCACCTCGCCCAGCGTCCACGTGTACGAGAAGAGCTGGCCGAACTTGACCGGCACGCAGAGCAGCACGATGAGAAGGTCGGCCGAGGCGAGCGACGCCAGGAACAGGTTGGAAATGGAGCGCATGCGCGGGAAACGGGCCACCGTGTACACGATGAGCAGGTTGCCCACCAGGCCCAGCAGGAGGGTGGCGCCGTACACGGCCGCGGTCGGGACCAGGTCGGCGAGGTCGAAGCGCCACGCCGACTCCTCGTAGTCGTAGTCCTCGGGCATGCCTTCCTCGGGAAACAAGGGAAGCTCTTCGCTCGAGTTGGTCTCCTCCATTGCTCGATCCTCTCTGCTCCTGCGAAGGCGAACGAAATCGCGCCTTGATGACATCACCGCCGGACAAAGTCCGGCATTTTGTTACACACTATAGGCAGCGCCGATGCCGACCATCTGTTACGCAAAGAGGCCATCGCCGTGATGCCGAGACGGCAGTAAGGAGCAATAACGTGGTGTTCTGCGGGGCTAGTCGGTGCATATCGACAGTATAACGTTATTGTAACGACGGTGTAACGTTACACAGGGAGGACAGAAAGGAAACGATGGAGGACAGTAAATGATTCGTTCCGAAGTACACACCCGCCGTGCTGACACCGATTTCCTTGTTACTGAACGTCGTTCTTCGCAGCCAGGGGAACCTGCTCAACCAGTTGATAGCAGTAGAAGGCGAAAGTTGTGGTTAGATATTAGGCTTAAAGAGGAGGAGGAAGATATTTTTGACTGCTGGCGGATCTAGCCTTGCTGCAATTTCCAGCAATCGTTCCGCCCTACCGCCGCCTTTCAACAGAATTTTAGAAAGCCAAAATATATAGGTGCGTCGTTCAGTGCATCTTCCGTGAGAGTACCAGCACGAGACTTGAATTCGATAAGCACCGCTTCGATTCCCCACATCTCCACGGAACTTCTTTTTAAGCCTTATAAAGGTCGATCCAAATTCTTGCGAACGAAGGTACAGTTTCAGCCCATTCCCGAACCATTCCCTATAGCCCATTCCCACCTCAGACCTCGGCGTCTAGCTGTAGCCTCGATGTGCTTCCCCGAATGAAGTGGCACTCTCATTGTTCATTCGCTCGTCTGTATTTCTATCTTGTCATCCCTAAACCTAATTCTCCCTTTGTAGGGTAGTAAATTAGATGCGTGCCTAGTTGACCTCGCTGCCATATCTTTTATAGCTCGCGGTCTCTCTGTTCGCGGTAAAATATGAATTCCACAACGCCCGATGACAGGGACAGAGAGCTGCTAGTGCGCGTGGATGCTCTCGGCCCGTATTTTTAGCAGTCGTCTGAAAACCACGGCAGTGCAGTCGGCGTGCATTCGAAATGAGCAGAATATAGAGGCAACTCGAAAAGACTGAGGCAGTCGACAGTGTAGACGGAGAGAACTCGAGACGGTCCCCACTGTGACGAGTTCCAGGTTCGCGTGGCAACAGTATTGCAAGATACCGAGGAGAGACAAACTGTTGCGCAACGATTGTCGGCCCCGCACGCCACTGCTAGTTAGACCAATTATGTGTCGAGCAGTGCCAGTTGGATTCTCTCGCGATGTCTGTCGTTTAGCGAGTAGGATGAGACGTCCCCGAACGCCTCGCGAAAGACGCGAACGAAAGAGCGCCGATTGCAACAGGCTGCTTCACCGTCCAGTCGTCCCTAGTCCGTCTACGTAATGCAAAGGACCCCCAACCGATTACCATCACTTTCGTTCAGCTTCGTCTTCGCAGAGCTAAGGCTTCCATCTAGTTCCTGAGCTTACTCAAAGTGTGCCCGCAGACATCGTGGCTTGTCCGTCTTATCTTGCTGAGCGCTGCAGGCGTGCTCTTGTTTCGAATGTGATCGGTCAGCTTACGAGTTAGTGGCTGTAGAGTTCGTAATATTGCCACGAAGGAACAGAGGTCAATCGACGAGACTCGAGGTGGAAGTTTAGTCAGTGCTTGCGCTCACGTTAAGCTGCTACACTATTTGTTCAACAGCTATCCGCCGGTTGGCAAGAACTTGCACATAAATTTACGGTTCGACACCGAACGACGGTGTTCGTCGTCATGGCTTGCTCGGCCAACATAGCAGTGTTATGACAGTGTCATGTCACTGTTACTACAGCGTCATGACCCGGTGCATTGTCATCGCATACCGCCACCAGCTCGGCATGAATCTCCTTGGCATTGTGTCCCTTGAAATGCAGATGGCGGATCACTGCTCGTGCTTCAACCAGCTTTCACGATGGACGCCGCCATTTTCGCTTCGATGTACAAGGGTTGTTCCGTGGTACTATATAAAACAAATTGTTTTTATTACGCTGAAACTAGAGAGACTTGCGCTCATTCTGATTACTAGCGTGAAGACCTGTTTCCACATTTATGCTGCCGCTAATACGAACTTTATGAACGCCTCTTTATGAACTTTATGTGCGCTAAACAGCACCACCGTGCTCATAAACAACATTCTTCGACCATGAAGGGAAAGCTGATGAGGTAATTTGAGAAGAGAATGACGAGGACGCTGCGCGCATAATCAGAGCGCGTACTGTCGTCTTCATGTTGTGTATTCCTATTCAACCAACCGGCCCAGCTTCCTGCCTTAACTGAGAAGGCAAACAACGCACGCGTGACAGCAATCCTGAAAGTATTCCCGAAGTCTCAATCGCGTTTGTTTAAGCTGGGGAGGAGAAAACACAAACATCTTGTTTACTATAGCCCTTACGTGAAAAACAAAACTTATAATACGCCATGCACTCAATGTTAAATATGATTTTTTTTTCGCTCTGCTCTTCCGCTGTCTGGCGAATGCGAAACCACCGCAGGTAGCAAGCTACGCCAATTCACTATCTGAAAAAGCTCTGTCAGAACCTGTCGGACTACTTGGCACGTTTAGTCTTCTCTTCATTGCCGCAGAAATATTTTCGCGGCTATAGATCGGTCTAGACAGGTGGGGTATTCTTTCGGACCTCCAGTCTGCATTTATCTTGCGGGGCAAAAAAAGAAAAAGGTTCATTACTAGCGGAGAGAATGAAGCTCTTACTTTAGTTTTCTACAGTTCGCACCCGAGAGACAGCGCGAGGACGTCACTGTGACGTAAATAGTTTGAAAGCGTCTTCTTGTACGCGCGCTATTCTCGCGCCCAAAAATTTCTCAATAGTTGCTAGGTTGAGCCCTTGGTTACTCCGTAGGGTAATGTTACCAGTTGATATTTAATTTTTTTCTGTAGACAGTTAACCATTGTAGAAAGATAACCAGTTTATATAAGGCGTTGTCACAATCGATGACGTCAATGAAAGTTGGTTCGGGAACTGCCAGATCACGCCGCCGCTTCCATTTCGTTATTGCATCTTTCTTAGCTTTCCAAGTCTCTACTTTCAGTAATCGTAGCTCTTTCTTTTTTAGAAGCCTAATTTGCCAAGCCACTTGACGTTCCTCGTTAGTGTTCATTTGACACTAACGTACTTCAGGCAGCTTTTCCTCTCTCCGGCAGGTGGCGGTAGACATTCGTGATGCCTAGGGAGCCTACATGCAACGCCGTTTTAAAACGGCGTTGCATGTAGGCACCCTAGTGATGCCCACGTGTTTGCTGTTTTACGGCCTGAACGCGTTAACGAGGTTAACCGAAGCGTTTCTGCCGCGTTCGGGCGAACTTCGTTGACGGCACTGCGGTGACGTAGCACGCAGCTACCGACTAATGTGCGTCGTATATTGAAAATCTAGAAGGCACAGCGCCTTAGTCACCGCGGTTGAACGCGATTGGCTGAAACGCCGCTGGTGACGCTCTGACGTCACGCTTTGAGGATTATTGCCTTTGCGTGTCGCCCACGATAAGTTAGGTTAAGTTAGGTTAGGTTAGGTCAGATTAGATTAGGTTAGGTTAGGTTAGATTATGTTAGGTTAGCGTAAAAGGCGTTAGGTGGCGCGGCGTACTCCGACAGCGGTTGCAAACGGCGTCGCCGGCACCAATCGCGTTCAATCGCGGTTGCTGAGGCGCTGTGCCTTCTAGATTTTAAATATACGCTTCCCGGAAGCCAGTCAAACGGACTGTGTCGAGTTACCTACAAAAGTTATACGAAGGTACTCCGGCTCTACTGTCTATACGGAAGCTGCAACTATGCCGGTACAGCCATTAGCATGGGAGTGATGGTATATTACATGGGTTTGCCTAAACTTCGTTCTTGTGGTTTCAGACGGCTTTTTGACTTCGCAAATGGATCATTTTTAGCAAATTACTCGGTTATAAACACAGCTCAAAGAGCGAGGCAACGAAAAATGTTAGGCCTAACGTTAAGAGACAAGAAGAGAGCGGTGTGGATGAGAGAGCAAACGGGGATAGCTGATATTCTAATTGACATTAAGCGGGGAAAATGGAGCTGGGCAGGCCATGTTATGCGTAGGGTGGAGAACCGGTGGACCATTAGAGTTACAGAACGGATACCAAGAGAAGGGAAGCACAGTCGAGGACGGCGGAAAACTAGGTGGGGGTGATGAACTTGGGGAAATTTGCAGGCGCAAGTTGGAATCAGCTAGCGCAAGACAGGGGTAATCCGCTGAAAAGTGGCCTGATCCTGGCGATAGTGCAGAAAAGGTGCAAACTCAATGGCACATACCCGGGACAAAAGAGAGAGAGAGAAGGAAAGAGAGAAAGGAAGAAAAAGAAATAAATAAGCAGAGAGGGAAAGAAATATAGAGAAAGAGAGAGAGAGAGAGAAAGAGAAATAGAGAGAGATAGCTAGAAAGAGAGAGAGAGAGACAAGAAAGAAATTCACCACGAAGGTCACATACACACACGACAAGCTTTGCTTACCCCCATTTTCTCGACAGGGGAAGGGCTGGTGATTTCTTTTTTTTTTTTTGCCTTCAAGATTCACCCGGAAAAGATTACGCAGAATATTATTATGGGTATGAAGTACGGCACATGTGTAACTCGTTTACTCATTTTCTTTTCATCCGCTTTCTGAAAATTTGACACTCAATTGATCCAGGCCTATGTGTCGGTTCAGACGGTGGAAAGCAACATTGAGGTGTGTTTCGAAATCACTGAGATTTGCGTAAAAATACCGGACGCGGCAGCAACCTGGTAATGTACTACACGTAGTTCCATCTTCACATCTGCGTTTGGGCAATGCAATGCAGTTTTTGTCATAGCAAATATGAGCGGATAGTTATTTTTTCCCACCTACACGGAGACGCAGATTTTGGTATCTAACCGCGGTATTTCAATTTTGAAAAAAAATTTTGCCAAATTAACACAACAGTAGACATAACAGTTGGCATAACAGTAGACAATAAAATCCACTTCGAAGAGCGATTATTTCCCACGGCTGTATTGGGGTCTGAGGAGGATATACGGAGCGAATTTAAATAGCCCCCTCGTACAACGAATCGCGTTGCGAACCAACTCAAGTACCTCCCTGCGCATTCAAGATAAACCAATTCGTCTGGGGTCCTAGTTCCGAGAATGGAAACAAAGGTGGCTGGCGCCATACAGATGGGGAATTTCGCCACTCGACGAAAGAAAGCGCGGTATCGTCGCTACGCGCGAAGCCTATATTTGACGCAATCGGAAGCGTGATCTGTCACTGCCGACGTATTGCGTGGTGTCGCCTCTGCTGACAACCAGGTATACGAGGTGTCCCCTCGAAGCATTTTTTTTTACTTTTTTTTTTCTTTTGGTGCGGCTGTGATCAGTCAACTCTCGACGCAACGTGTTTCTGCGAGGAACGCCGAGAGGGCGAACGGCCTTGGGAAGACAGGTGCTTATTGCACGCCCACATTCTTGCACGAGCGTGGCACTACCGCCTCAAATGGTCGCCGCCGATGCCAGGTTCGGTGACGCGAGTTGTCAATCGGGTAAACTCGCTTCTCGTATGTTACGTGCCGTGCAAGTAATTTCGAACACTTCTACGTACGAACAAGTGCAGGAGTTATCTGACGAAAGATGTCGTTCATTGCCTGCAGATCAATTCCTTGATGCTTTTAACAGATGGTTAACCTTTTCCGTTTCAATTTGTGTGCGTTTCGTTAGCTATTTTGTTAGCGTATGCATGTAATTTCTCCCTGTCCGAAAGGCGATTGTCCTTCATTTATTCGTTTTGTTCTCCACTCGTGTTGGTTTCCTGCATCTTTTCTAGTTTGTTTTTGTTTTTCGCTAGCGGCTTCGTTTCGTTGCTCTATGGCTGACTGTAATTTATTGGTTATTAATAAACGCGAAGCATTTCTTGGCGAACGTTTACCACTTTGACAGTATCTATTTAATCGCCTACGTCTTGGTGCTCTCATGGTGGTTTTGTTAACTTGGTAGGTACCAAAATTGGCATAGTATGCCAAGAATGTATGACGAACATGAATGGTAGGTCATGACATGAATATCATGACATGTGTGTCATATAGGTCATGAAACAGCCGCCTACGTCTTCGTGCTCTTATGGTCGTTGCGTTAACTTTGTATGTAACAAGAATTGGTTCGTACATGGGTACTAAGTGAAAGAAACACTAAATGTTCATAGTAGAAGTCATAGTCCTGACTCAGCAAAATTGAAAGACTCAGCGAAAAAAGAATAACACTCAAAAACCAATGAAATGGGTTCGGACATAAATGATAGGTCATGACATGATTGTCATGACATGTGTGTCTTGCAGGCCCTGAAACAGCCGCCTACGTCTTGGTGCTCGAAAGGTCGTTTCGTTAACTTGGTAGGCTCCTCGCACACTGCTTCACATAACATCGATTCCCACAGGGCGTGGGATCTGCCGGCGTTTTTTTTTTTTTTATTAATCTTTTCTGTTTTATTTCTAGTGCCTCCTTAGTAAATTGAACCTATTTTGCACGGCTGTCCTGTGTGTGTGTGTGTGTGTGTGTGTGTGTGTGTGTGTGTGTGTGTGTGTGTGTGTGTGTGTGTGTGTGCGTGTGCGTGTGCGTGTGTGCGTGCGTGCGTGCGTGCGTGCGTGCGTGCGTGCGTGCGTGCGTGCGTGCGTGCGTGCGTGCGTGCGTGCGTGCGTGCGTGCGTGCGTGCGTGCGTGCGTGCGTGCGTGCGTGCGTGCGTGCGTGCGTGCGTGCGTGTGTGTGTGTGTGTGTGTGTGTGTGTGTGTGTGTGTGTGTGTGTGTTACCCTATGGAAAAATACCCTATGGAAAAATGTGCTACATGGAATATCCCGTAATCTAAAGGCAACAATTCAAAGACTGCTGGCCAGACTGCAAGCCTTCGCATATGTCTTGGTGTTCCGCGTGCATCTGTTAGTGCTTTGGTAATTGCTAAGTCCCGCCAACCAACTTTTCATGCACTAAGATTTACGGAAACTTGTCGTCACATTTTCCGTCTCGCAACACAACACGCTAATCATCCACTGTGCCAAGACCTTCAGGATAGAACCGCTGCGCGCATACATGATGAAATACGGCGGTGCAAAAAACCTACTTACTACCTGCTTACGAATACTGCCCTGCATGCGCAATGCATCCCCCATGGCGACTTGCGATTCCAGAAATAGTCACTTCAATTCCACGAGTAGATCGTAAGTGTGATATGCCCGTAGTTGCGATAAATCACTCACATATACACTGATGGATCATACTGGTAACAAAACTCTAAATCGGCGTTTTATATACCTGCATACCAAGAGAAAAGAGCTTAGAAGCTTTGCCAATTCACAAGGTCCACAACGGCAGAACCTTACGCAATACTTTCTGCTTTACGTTACATATGTCAGCATTGAGGACCTCTTCGCTGGGTAGTTCTGAGTGACTTGCAAGCCTTACTGCTGTGCTTAAATTAAATCAGCTTAAGAAGAACAAACAGCACATTGACATACGAAATACAGAAGACATACGCCGTTGCGAGAGATCTACAACATGACATAACTTTCCAGTGGATTCCAAGTCACTGTGAAACGATAGAAAATGTAACAGCTGATCACATGGCACGTGCAGCGCATCAAGAAAATGAATTATCACTACTTCCTCTAGCGATGAGTGATGCGCGATGTTTATTGAACAAACTGTGCGGTAGATTGTCCAAGGAAACTTGGTTCATAAATGATGCGTAGAACTCCCAATTATATAATATTGATCCTGGAATAGAATTCGATATTCCGTTTAAAATTAGCTGATCTGTTGAAACAACAGTTCATAGGCTTAGGCTAGGCACTGCCTGTACTAAAAGCTTCCTGTATAGGATGAGAAAAACTAACACTGCTACATGCTCATGTGAAGAGGCTGAAGAAGACATAGAACACCTTCTTCTACACTGTAAAAAATATGATGCTCCCCGTAAGAACCTTTCAAAAAAACTACAGTGCTTGGATAGACGGCCACTACCCTTAGAAAAAATTTTCGGTCCATGAGCAACAAAACAACTTCAAAACATCGCTGCGCGCGCCTTAGTACAATTTTTGGAAGAATAAAAAATATCACAAAAATACTAAGTTAGATAACAGTTATTGCTGGTATTGTTATTATTAACAGGCACTCTTGATTACATGTTTATTGTGTCTTCGTGTTCATGTAGCATTTGTGTATGCGTACACGACTGTTGTATTTAGAGCGCGGCATTCAAAAGGGACCCAATTCGCAAGTGCCCAACATCTTCTGTGTGAACATCTTGGTTGTGTGAACATTTATACTTTGTGAACTCATGTGTTGGTTGTGAACACTTAGGTATTTTGAGTCTTTATATGTGAACTCTTCTGTTGCGCGATCATTTATTTATATTGTAGTACTGAGATTTAGACGTAAATTTTCGTCCGTGATCTTATTAATTAAGTCCAGTTTTGTGATTGTTGAACACTTGCCAGGACTATGAGTTTTATAGTAAGCTAGATAGATAATCGAACCAATTTAAATTAAATATTTTACGCTGCAATGAAAATACCCAATTAGAGAGGCCCAATTAGAGAGGCTATCAACATTTGAAGCTCTTCTTCAGGATTTAAAAGTCTTTACAAAAACTGTTGCTCATCGTCAAATGTTGAACCAAATTCAAGAACTAAATACGCATATTTGCAATTCCGTAAATGTTGCTTGATAGGGGATATAAAATGGACAGATTCGATTACTACACGGGACATTAAGCTCTACTGACATTTTTGCCGTGCATTTTACGAACAACACAAAAAGAGGAGTATGCTTACGCAAGTGATGCAACATTTGTGGGAAAGCTGCAATGCAATATGTTAGCCTTGTCCGCCTAACATTTCACACTAGGCACACTTTAGGGCGCTGCGACATCTGCTACAGTTGTCCACATCAGTCAATCGACGTGTTGCAATGCTTCTTAACTTCTCTACACTTCTTGAGCGCCTAAACAAATCTCTCAGGCCATCAGCCAGCAGCTGTTACCCTTTCTTCCTTGATATGCAATAAATTTATTTTTTTGCTCGTTTACATAATGTCAATGGAGGGAAAGTTGGCGAGCTAAATAATTGTCTCACTTTCTCCTGGGGAAAGCGCTTAGCTGCGTCTTGGAACGAATCCAAACAAACGCTAGGCATGCGGAAGAGAAATCTCAGTTAGGAAATTGCGTTGCATGTGTGCTCAGACGCGAAGCATTAAAGTAAAAAAAAGAAAACATTAAGGGGGGCAAACTCTGACATTGTAACATCCGCAAACACGCCTTAAGCGTCTTTGAATGCGTCGCACAGCTACCATCTTTCCATTTCTACATCTCTCCAAGAGGCGTTTATGGCGCATTTTGCAAAAACACAAACAAAAGCCTTCGCATCATTAAAACTGAGAAAAAAAAAAAGAGAATTGTTGGCGGGAACGTGACCGTCCGCGTTAGCAATCTCGAGCCTTGAAATGGGAGCATCGCCCGCTTTATATATATATAAAAAAAAAAAACACTTCCCTTCGCACCAGGAAACCGCGACGCCTGAGGTCAAGGACTCACGCTGCACACGATGACATCAAATTCTCGTGCACAATTTCATTGTTAACTTTCTTGCAAACATCTCAACGTTTTATTTATCGTGAACCCATTTACTCAACGAAGCGTCACTGGGGGGCTTTTTCTCCAAATGCCTTTTTTCTCTTTCTTTGACTCATAAAGGAAGCAGAATAACGCTTGTCGAGCTATAGATCCCCAACAGTTCTTAACGTTACAAATCACAGTTGCCAAGGCAGCGTGGCAGTGGATTAAAAATCTCTTGCATTCTAAGGTCTGTGTGCGTGTGTGATTTTATTTTCTTTCCTTCCTTTTTTATTTTTTATTTTTACACATTTTCTCTCTCTCTCTCTCTCTCTCTCCTTTCGCATCCCTTTACCTGTACAGGGTAGCCAACCGGAGATAACCTCTGGTTAACCTCCCTGTCTTTCCCTTTACCTTTTTTTTCTCTCTCTCTCTAAGGTCTGAAAGAAAGGCGATGTTGCCTGCTGAAACAAAAAAGTTGTCGCAGTTTCACCTGAAAGGCGAAGCATCAATTGCGACAGCAAACTTGTAGAGAGCTATACGGAGTAATGATATTAGCTTTATCAGCTGTATAAACTTGGACATGCAGCAGCATCGGCAACACGCAGAACTGTTGTCGACGCCATCGGCGTTTTGCCCGCGTTCGCTCAAAATGCGTGCGGCGTTGGTGACTGTTGCCGGAGCCTCTGATATAAATAGGCACTGCGTGCCGCAGTTAAACGTCGCCTCCCTTCCCTCCCCCTCCCCCACGGCCTCTCGCTCGTCGGAAGAAGGCGCGTTTGCTCTACATATATGGTGATTGTAAAGGAGAAAAGAGACGCCTACTTCTGCAGCCTCTAAGCGAGCACGGCGCAGAACGCGCGTTTGTTCTCCGCCGTGCGTTCACTCCCCGTGAAAGACGCGCCCCTCGCGCCCTTTCACTCGCACATACAGCGTTCGGCGGCGCGCGGCGACGATTTCATCTCCAAATGACGTCATACGGAACCTCACGGCGACGGCGACGCCGACGGCAGAAATCTGCTTTTGAGTGTCCATATAATTGCTATCGCAATAAAAGGGGGGGAAAACAATAAAAGAAGAAAGATTGATAGAAACAAAAAGAAAACTGCGGATTCGACATGCTTCTGCGACCTTGTGGAATCACAACCCAATATATAGCATAGCATTCAGTGCTAATATTCCACTTATCGATTATCCCTTTCTTCGCTTTTTGTGCAATATCCGGGACAGTAACTACGCTTTTGCTCTACTGATATCGACTGCTTCCTCAGCTTCCTCCTCCTCGTATACGTGAGACGATAGCGCCTCGGACGCTATCGCTCGAATACTTTTCATCATAGCGTTCCCTACATAACTTAAATGGCAAAAAGAAAATAAAAAAGGGCGCCGCGATCCTCAAGTTAGCGTGCAAATGACGGCGATAAATCGATTTGTCGATTGAGTTCACGATTGTGGCTTCAGACGCTCTTGCAACGCTATTTCTCACGCTTCATCTATCATTATCCGCCTCGATTTTTTAACCACCTTTACGCTTTCTAAACGCGACGAAGGAAAATAGAACTCTGTGCGCATGCACAGTCATCGTGAAATGTGGCATTCCTAACGCAATATTTCGTCGTAAATGATCAATTTGCAAAATCGCGAAGTCCTTCGTAGCCAGAAGGACGGAAGTTAATCATTAATTATGGGGTTTTACGTGCCAAAACCAGTTCTGATTATGAGGCACGCCGTAGTGGGGGACTCCGGAAATTTGGACCACCTGGGGTTCTTTAACGTGCACCTAAATCTAAGTACACGGGTGTTTTCGCATTTCGCCCCCATCGAAATGCGGCCGCCGTGGCCGGGATTCGATCCCGCGACCTCGTGCTCAGCAGCCCAACACCATAGCCACTGAGAGAAGGACGGAAGTTCAGGCACGTCTGTGTACTACCCATCATATTCATGCGTGCTGTTTCTATGTAGACACTAGTAGACATGTAGTATAAATCGTGTTGGGAAGGTTCACGTTAGCCTCGTAAACCCGCCCTCTCATAGGTTGTGCATCAGTCTGATTCTGAATGACTCCAAGCAAGCACCACAGCGCAATAACTTCAACTGCTTAAACGTGAACGTTCAGCTGCTAAACGAACGCAGAGACCAGCAGTAAAACGGACAATACACAAATACTGTTCACGCAAAGGTAAAATGCTTAAACGCTAAGCCACACGCGTTGCACGCATTCGCGTACAGTTCCACGTAGCGTAGGATCTCCATTTCCTATTTCTTCTTCTTTTTTTACTTTCTCTATTTTTTTTTTCAGGAGAACGCCTCTGAAATAAAACGCCTCTCTATGCACCGCTGCGTGTCCTGCAATCTAAAATTTGTTGGAAGTATCTTCAGCTCAAGCTGGCCTTAAAACCTAGCTCAGCAAAAAAAAAATGTCAAAGTTTCGCCCTAAGGGGGAAGCAACGAATGCGATAGCAACACAGCAATGTCATACGTAGTAAGGTGAGCGGCTTTGGTAGCAATATGAATTGTAGTAAACATGAGCTGATTAAGTAAGCAGGTGTGCTGCGGCGTAAGTAGACCGACATGAAGAGAGACTCGATCACCACGAGAAGGCGCGTGTGAAACGGTGGTGTTGATGAGAAGCGCTTCCCGTGGGTAGCGCGTGCGAAGGGACACACCTGTAGCGCTGCACTACCGATCCGGGCAGCATTGCATGTGTAGCGTGCGTTGGAAAATGTGGCCCGACTATTACTAACTGAATGAACAAGCGTGGTGTGAGCGCGCACAAACAAACATGAATAGATCACACTGAATGACTGCAGACAACGACTGTCAGAACGCTGGCAGCAAGCGCATACGCCGCAGCGGGCGAAGGTACGTGCGGTCTATCGCTTCAACGGAAACTGAGCGGCGAATGCAAAGCGCATACAAAGGTCAGAGCCGTGTGGAGATAAGAGACGGTGCGGGCGAGCGACGAGCGCGGTTGTTGGCAGAGTACAAGTGCCCCCCCCCCCCCCCCCGCTCCCTCCGGCGCTGGCTTCCCGCTTCCTTGCTTGCGCGTGGGAGATTGAGTGCGTTCGCTCTCCGTGATAGCGCGCGTCCCCGCACGCTTCCGCTCGGGCATACGGCGCGCGGCGAAGATTTTATCTATACGGAACCTCACGGCGACGGCGACGACGACGGCAGACATCCGGTTGAAGTGTCCATATAATGGCTATCGCAATAAAAAAAAGTGTGGTTACCGGTATCACGGCTCTGGTGAAGTACACATGCTGTCCATAAGCTCCGGATGTGCTGACGTCGGTCGTAAGGTAACCAGAGAGGCGACAAAACGCTTTCTTGCTGCGTACTACATTTTCATTACCTTCACTAATGCGTGCTGTCATTCTCCCGTGAAAATACGACACTTTAGTCACGTTCTCGCTTATTAGGCCACCCCTTTTATTCGTTCGGTGAACAGCTGTTTCCCCATTATCCCCTCGAGTTTCTACGACGCCAAAAGTTCAATCCCTCCTCCTCCTCCTCTTCCTCTTGTTCCACGTCAAACGCTCGAACGACTGCCACGGGCTCTAGCAACTACCCGTTCGTCTACAGTACGGCGTGAACAGTAGCTTTAAGTGCAGAAAGGGGCTCCTATTGCTCCCCCTATGAATTTACGACCTCACAGTCGCACAACATAGCGCTTAGGGGTTAATGAGTAATGGCGCAAGAGTCAAGTTTCGCCGAACGGAAATAAACAAAATCCCAAAGGTTCCTCTGTTTGGCTTGATGTTTACGAGTGCCGCGTTTCAATTAACTTCCGCTCAACGCGGCTGCCTGCCCCTTCCCCCCTCCTCTCCCCGCCCCTTTCTTCCGCATTTTCGGCCGCCACGCGAAACTCGGGCAGTTATCGCGCTCGGCCGCTTCGTGGCGCCGTTGTAACGCCCGCCTCAACCTTCCTTGATTGGCCACCCCGCTTGCGTCCCGCCAAACGCCGTCTCCACCACATTTGATGCTCGGAGGAGAAAAACAAATCCATCGGCGCTATACCGCACCATGCATATTCAGAACAGTACGGCGTTGTGGAAGCTGGCGCGCCGCGTCGGTAATGCCCGGCCGTTTAACGCGCAACGTTCCTGACTATAGTTAGACCCAGTTTTCCGTAACGGGTATATATCTGGCCTCGTTCGCGAAACACGAAAACACGTGTGGCGGACGTCTACTTCCCTGATGTCTACGTACTGACGTACTAATTTGGAATAAGGGACCCCTACACACGAATCGCTTCTGTCGGTCAGCTGAAATAAGAGTATTCATTTCAGCATACATAATGATTGATCTAGGCTAAAAATGAAAAAAAAAGAATATTGGAGGACGCTTAAACTTCGCCTTTAAGAGTATAACGAGATAGCATTCAAATATCCCTGAATGCTTGTCAGGCTTCCCGGCAACTGCAGCTTACTTTTTTCTCCACCTTCGCCTTAGCGCGCCACTGCCGTTTTACGCTCTCTGCGCTGCCAAGAAGGCGAGCGCCATCTGGACGGTGTTTTTGCAAGTGCGAAACCATCACGCGACACGGCATGTTTGAATGTTGAAAGATTAACGCGAACGCGCTGCTAAAAAGCATGATAATGCGTGCGTGTTTACTGCGAAGCAAAAAGCACAAATTCGAAGCGGTAGATTACACTGTGCACCTAAGTATAAGACAAGCACTGCACAGTGGCTTCGAAAAAAATAAACACAAAGTGATTTCAGCATCAAACGCATACGAGGTGGGTTCAATTAACGTCTGCTATAACATCCTTTCTTACTTATTGAACAACATTTTCAGCACTGTCCCCTCAAACTAGTCCCCTCTACTGGCTATACACTGTCCCCATCGTTTCTTCTATTTTTGAAAAGCCTCCTGGAACGCACTTTATGGGATGGCGCGCCGGTTTCTTGTCGCATTGTCCTGAATCGCATCTATGGTTTGGAAACGACGTCCTTTCAACGTGGTTTTAAATTTGGGAAACAGGAAGAAGTCCGCTGGGGCGAGGTCTGGGGAATACGGTGGATGGGGCACAACGAGAGTGTGATGTTTTCCTAGATAGCTGCGGACAAAGAGCGACGTGCGAGCCGACGCATTGTCATAGTGCAACATCCAAGGCTGGCTTTCCCACAATTCAGGCCTCTCACTGTGCGCAGCCTCCCTCAAACGCGCTAGAATTCCTGATGGACAATGTCTTTGCAGTCATAAAAACACGACCGACATCACCTTGATTTTTGAACTAGGCGGTTCATGCTGCACTAAAGACCAGGGGCCAAATTCACAAAGCTTTTCGTGCGTAAGTGCTCTTTGCCATTGGCCGCCGCCTTCGTTAATGATATGTACAGCATCACGATTGGATAAAACTCGCTCTTAAGAAAAAAAAATGCTAGCGTAAGAGATTTTTGTGAATACGGGCACAGTTAAGGAATGCAAACACATGCAACGAAACGTGTGGGAAATAAACAGGGAAGCGATTGTGACATGTTTTAACGCGGCAGCTTTAAGGGCCCCGCGTCGCAGAAAATCCTGTGTCGGCGGCGGCGGCGGCGGCGTCGCCGGCCGAAAAAATCATATCAAACCACGCATCCCGATCCACGTAGGCCCTCCGCGTGGCGCTGAGGCGTTAGTGAACTAATTGGATTTCTCAAAGTAGAATGCATCAGAAAAATCGTAAAGAACGACTTACACACAACCTACAGACGGAATAGCGTCGGACGGTAATTTGAATGTACGAGAAAACATAATTATGTTCCGAAGAAACTCAAACACAAACCCCTTTTCCAGCATTTCTACCATTCATACAGCGCGCGCCCGGGTTTGTTACTTGCAGAAACACCATCCAGATGGCGCTCGCCTCCTCGGCAGCGTAAGACCGTAGAGGCTAAGGTGGAGAAAAAAAAATAGAAGCTGCAGTTGCCGGGAAGCCTGACAAACATTCGGAGATCTTTGAATACCTTCGCGTTGCACTCTTAAAGGCGAAAATTAAGCGTCCTCCAGATTTTTTCTACCAACGTCCACGTTCTCGGTCGATCCAACTCATTTTTCCATGCCGCTCAGAGAAACGCTTTGCCGCAATCATCACTACTTGGTTCTAAAAACCCGAACATAGAAGCTCGGCTTGAAAAACCTCTTTCAGAGGGGGACGTGCGAACGTGTGGTTGATTGCCAAGCTAGGGACCACTGCGATTGAAATGTCTGCCAGTGTTGACGTGTGGTGGCTGAGTGGCTCGAGAGAAAGTCAGTGGAGTTTGAATTGAACGCTAAACTTTAAGAAGCAGAAGAGACCTAAGCGTTAAGATAACATAACTGGCATCCGGGCTAGTTGGTCATGATTCATCCTTGAATTGACTTGTTCATCTCAAGAAGCAATGAGGATAACTCGGCTGTGTGTTGTTTCTTGCGCTGGACAAGTCAATTCAAAGATGAAGCGTTAAGAAGCTGTAACGTAAAAAGAGACTGAAACGTTGAGAGAAACGTAGCTCTGACGACGTGTGAAGCTGAGAGAACGGTGGCGAAGACAAGCGCGTGGAGACAAAAACCAAAGGAAGACTCGTTCGGAGAGCTGTACATCTTTACACAATTGAAGGTTGCTTCCACTGATGAGAAGAAAACCATCAGAATTGGAGGACGCTTAAACTTCGCCTTTAAGAGTGGAGCGCCATAGCATTCAAGGATCCATGGCTGCTTATCAGGCTTTCTTCTCGTATATTCAAATTACAATCCGACGCCGTCACTTCTGTAGGTTGTGGTTAAGTCGCACTTTACCATTTTTCTGACGGATTTTACATTGAGAAAAAAATTGTTTCCTAACGCCTTGTGCCACGCGAAGGGCCTGCCGGGTTTGGGTGGTTTGGGATAATGTAGTTTGCGATGATTATTTTCGCCACCGACGCCGGCGAGCCCACGCCGACACCGACGCCGGATTTTCTGTGACACATTGCCCTTAACGCTATCGCGTTAAAATAGTTTGATATGTACGATGGCAGAATCATCAGTGCGCAACCCTTTAATGCTTTTTTGAAGTATTAGATGACTCTTATCAGTGAGGCCCACTCATGCGGGAAAACTGGTCGTGGTATCGCACCTTCTTAACGAAATTGTGAGCATCCCTTCGATGGTGACATTTCCGATGTTGACCTTCTACAGGAAGTTGTTGAGAGACGTAGCCATAAAACTGTCGAAGCGTTGAAAGGAGGAGGAACAAACTTTCATTGAAACCAGCCGTTTAGTTGCCTGGGCCTCCCACGTGGGGACGTCGAGGTCTTGCCTCTTCGCCGCCTCCAGGCTTGCTGAGTCGTTGGAAGTTGTGACGTCCTGCTCCATGAAATACCTTTCAGAGAAAGTTCGGTGGACACCTTAACCATAACGCGTTCAAGCGATAAACGCAAATGTCAGGAGGTGGAAACAACATCATGTCTTGAGGTCATAACAGCAACCATGTACCGGTACGGGCTACTGCAGTGTTGGAAGCGCTGCTCCAATTGCTCCAAACTGCTCCAAGAGAGAAATGCTGCTCATGCTGCTCCAAACTGTTATTTTTGTTAGTACCTGCCCCGAAACGGCGCTGGGAAACTCGATCTCATACTGATGTCCGACTGCTGCTGTGGCAACTGTGATATGTGACTGATCACTTTTACGTTGTGATGCTCAGCTTTATCGGCTTTGATCTCATTTCCGCCACAAATAACTGGCATTTTAAATATGTGGCTGATTTAGCTGTATTTTTGAACTTGACATGCAGACTATTTTGGTGAAATGTCGAAGTGACTGAGATTACTTCGATATCATACCGATTATCAAGTGCTGCTTTGGCAACAGTTATATGTGATTGTGGTTACTCTTATAATGTAGTGGTCAGGTTTACTGGTATGAAATCATTTCTGCCACAAGTGCTGGTATATTAAATATATAGCTCATTTTACTACGCGATCGATAACCATCCATCTTCTTAATTGTTTGTTTCTTGAAGTTTGCGTTCATTATTGTATTTGTAATATGTTTCATAATAAATATTAACATTTGTGAGACGCTTCGGTGATGCTTTTAACGCCAGCAGTCGTATGGAATATTTGATCATCTGCTCCGAAAACACCAATAGCTGCTCCAAACTAGCATTTCTTTCTGCTCCGAAAACACTTATGGCTGCTCCAAATTTTCGTTTCTTCTGCTCCTAAATCTGCTCCAAAAAGTAAAATGTCGCTTCGATCACTGTTACTGTCCTGTTTGTTTCTATGTCCTCCTTCTTCGGACAGTTGCTCTCAAGTGCACCGAAATCTCGAGCTTCGGGTTTCGTCGCTGGCAGTCTTGATTGGCCTGGACGATGGGTATCGACCGGTCGATCACAAAAGCTATCTTTAAGTAAAGATAGCCCGGAAAATTCGGCTCAAGATGGACTGGCTGCAGCCCTATAGCTTTCAAGGCGATGCACGGAATTCGAGTGAGACAAAGAACGCAGACGGCTTCGTCGCGTAGTTGTTGTGAAGGGGAAGAGAAGCGGGGGGTTGGAATAGGGGGGCTGTAGTCCGCTGCGTCGGACAGCATCGTCCACATGACGTCTAACAAAGCGCGCGACGGGTCCTCTTTTTAGTTATTTCTCGCTCAAGCAGTCCCATTGTTCACCTCCCGTCGAACGCTGCCGGCACCGTGAGAGACCGAGTTCGCGTTCGTTTGTGTCCCGTCCCAGCACGCTTAATCGACGGGCCACCCCCCGTCCCCAGCTCTCAGGACGGAGGACAAAGAAAAATAAGATAAATGATAACAAAGTCTCATTGTCCGCGATTCCATACGCACCTATACAACTGGCCTCGCTAATTTTGTCTCCTCCTTCTCTTGTTCCAGTGGAACGATGGCCAAGAAACGGGGGAAAAAAGGGGGAAATAGCTGGGAGGGCGGGAGAGAGAGAAACTGGCACGTGACAAGAAAGTCGGACGCTGAAACTGGAGCGGCGGAAGTGCGTTAAATTGAAAGCGTGTTGTGACACGTGCTCCTTCCTCCCTCAACTGCCCCTCTTACGCTGTCCCCTTCCTCACGCCCACTCCGCCCTCCTCTCCCCCACATCTCTTTTCTTTAGTCCTCCTAAAGTGTCCTCGTAACAACAGACAAGCGACGAAAGGTTCACAAGCTTTTCTTTTTTCTTTTCCTTGGTATCTTATTCTAGTACTGCTTTCAACGACGTCTTGCGCTGAATTTTTCTCTTTCCGACGCTTCGCTCAAGTGAGAGAGCCTTAATGGGTCGAGCGGGATGTCACCGCAAATAAAACTGCCCCGCACTCTGACAGCCCTCCGAGCAACAACGGCCGCTTTTTCGAACAAACACTTTGGTTGGACAGAGCGAGCCTTAGACAAGAAGGTTGTGTGTGCGGCAAATTCGACGGCCCGAAATGAAATGAAAGAAAAGGCCTGGCAGACTTGTGGTCTGAACTGCAGTGCTAAGACCTGTATAGTGGACCCTCGACACCGTATCCTATCTATTGGCAGCGAATCTTCCACTGGTATCGTCGCGCATCAGTCATGATGCTTTATCTGTGTGAAATTCTGTCTAACCGCTCGCGCCTGTGTGTGTGTGTGTGTGTGTGTGTGTGTGTGTGTGTGTGTGTGTGTGTGTGTGTGTGTGTGTGTGTGTGTGTGTGTGTGTGTGTGTGTGTGTGTGTGTGTGTGTGTGTGTGTGTGTGTGTGTGTGTGTGTGTGTTGGAGGAGGAGGGGGGGGGGTTAAATAGTTGACACGCCACGCAGCCAAGTGTAAATCTAATGAACAAGGCGAAGCTACCTTCTCCACACAAATATTTTTATGACGCAGCAGCCAGCTTTACGGGGGCTTGAATACCAGGGAGCTACGCATGTACGCATGGACAACTATTGAAGTGCGTTGCAGTTCGAGCAAATGGCCATAGATTGATGAAAAAAATTGCATATGTAAGCCGAAGACAAATTTACACAAATTTGTTTGAATACACCGGAAAGAGCCATACTTTATTGACACCTGGAGTTGACGTCCCGGGGCTACAAAGAGGTTATGCAAGACACCGCAGCTAACGGCGCCTGATTAGTTTGGATCAGCTGCGGTTAATGGGCGCACAAAACATGCTAGTGGGTCCCCTTTGATTTGCGCCTCGGTCAGAACACAGCCACCGCGACTGCTCGGCGAACCCGCGACCACGCGCTAAACATCAGAACGCCGAGGCTACCAAGCCACCACGACGGGCATTTCTCAGTCCAGTGCTCGTGCAATGGCAAGAGGAAATACGAGAGGAAGGGAGAGAGCATCTGGAGATGTCGCTGGTCCCCATTGAATATGTCCGTCGGTTTTGGACACATGCCAAGAAATTTTGGGCATTGCCCCTTCGGCATTATTGTGAACTTCACTGCAATACACCAGCGTAACTCTGGCCAGCACTTACAAAAATAACGGGCGAGAGGGCCCCTCAGGTGAGAGGGCCCCTCAACGGGGCCCTCTCACCTACGCCGAAGTCTTCGCTAAGCCTCGACCACAGCCTGCCATGCAATCACTTCACCAGCCGCCCCGTCCAACCCGTCCTCCCACATGGATGGGACCTGTCGCAGCGACTCGGTGGCGTACAGCGGACAATCGGCCGATATGTTTTGCGTGCGGCTACGCAGGCCACGTCGCACGCCACTGTAGTCGCGTGCAGTCGCCTAGCGCTGAACCCACTAGCGTCTCTTCTTCGCTACAATATGTATATATTTCGGAAGATCCGCCAAGTTTCAACAAGTTCCAGTTGGCAACATCGAGAGAGCACTTCCTTGCAATGACGTACGCATTTACGTCCCTTAGTGGGCACGTCGTGCTGCGTTAGAGAGAAGGGAGGAAGGAAGGGCAGGGACGTTAACCATACTTAGCCCAGTTTGCTACCCCACGGGGGGGGGGGGGGGGGTGAAAGAAAGAGAGAGAGAGAAGACACGAGTCTTGATGGCACTTTCACATGCACTAAGCTAGGCGCAGCATGCCTACAGTCTGGCACACAAGTCTGTCGCCTTCCGGTACTGAAGAGCTCGAAAGGCTTTCTGGACTGATGAGCTGTGAGGCCAGGCTCCCAAGACCTTTGCTTCCGTAAATGGCCTATCGTCCACTCTATTCAAGGCACACTGGAGAGTCTGACGTTGTTTCTCGAAGCGAGAACAGTGGTACAGAAGATGTCCGATGGTCTCTTCACACTTTCACATGGTGCAGACGGGTGAGTACGCCGTTAGAGCAAGGGCTTTGGTTCTGACCTTTTAAAACACTGTCATACCACCGTACTAACTGCCAACTAAGTACTCTAAATGCGTATGTTATTATAAGTACATCTCTCGATGATGCTAACTTAAACTTGCTGAAAATCGGCGCGATCTTTCGAAATATAATTTTTGACGATGCTGCACACTGAGTTGCGCTTGTGTGTTGCGGTGAAGTTCAACAGATTGCCGATGGGACAACGTCCAAAGTTCCCGGGCAAGCGAATATGCCGGAACCAGATCTTCTGAAACTCGGATCAGACCTTTGGAATCGTTGACTTGGTGTGGTAATATTAAAAAAGAAAGTGTAGAAGAATAGAAAATCGGGCGAATTGAAGCCTATTAATTTTTTTTTCTTTTGTTAGGGAACAGTGCTTGTCCCGTCCTCCTTTTGTTGTCTTAGTTTGTGCGCTGTGCAAAAATGACCACACAAAAGAGCACGCGCGAGATTAACTGAGAGAAAGAAGAGTATGTTAGTGGCGTCCCTCGCTTCATCCCATTGCCAAACCGCCGATGAGAGAGCACGGCGACCGTCATACGCCTCAGCCATGTCACGCGCGATGCACGAGGTTACGCTCACAGACACACTTCTTACGCGCTCCCTCTACCGGCAGCCAATGTTCCGATCTAAAGTGGGTGGGGGGGGTAGATAAACGAGCTCCGCTCCTCCCGAAAAGCGCGAATCCGCTCAAGATGAGGAGGATGACGACAGAGACGCTGCGCGCATAAAAGTGTGAGACCATTCGGTCGGCTTATGCGACACTCGGCGATAGAAGGCACCAAGGAGACGGGGCCAGACAGATATCACGCTTTCGCTCAACCCGCCCGCTCACTCGCTTGTTTGCTCGCCGGAGCCCGACGCAGCTTGTTATTCCGCTCGTCGATGCATTATACGCTCTAAATCCGCGCGCCATTGTCGTCGGAGAGCGAGGCATTTTCTCCCGCCGCGGTTTCATGTACCCGATGTTGCCGGAGCCTGCGCCTTTCTATAGCGCAAACGACGCGCTGTTCTGGCTTCAGTAACGACGCCACTCGGAATTTCGACTTGGCCTCGAAATGTTTCGCGACGGTCGACGACTGGGCGACGCGAAAGTGTGGAGATCGGCTCGCTTGCGCGTTCACGGGCTACTAGCGAGCCTCATTTCTGGAAAGAAAAAAAGAAACCTACGGGCTCAGGGAAATTTGCCTGAACTATGATGTGGAGAGTTTGCAGACGCTTCACCGGTCATTTCACAGTTAGAAGAGCTTTCAGCGCCGATAAATGGCCGTCGGCCGTGTCTCGCTGAATGCGGTGGTTTCTCGTGAGGTAGCTGATGCGAGGCTGAGCTGTTGAAAGGTGCCTCTGAGAATGCGGAGCGCTTATGCCTCCTCGTGTACGACGGAATGGTTTCGGGCACCGCACCCTTAGCGAGGCAGTCACGCTGTGCGCTGCAGGAAGTTCTTCTTGTGGTTATCAACTACTCCTCTTGTCTGAGAATTGGTCTCTTGGAACGCATTTGTTGGCGCACGTCGTACTATGCCTTTCACGTCGACCCGCTCGTGTCTAAAAACACGGAGTAAGCTAAACGCAAGTATGCCGTTGATTCATTCATTCATTCATTCATTCATTCATTCATTCATTCATTCACTTTAACGTTTCAACCCTAGGCGCGATTTTCTTTTCGCTGACTATGTCTGGAGACATTATTAAAGTGTTGTGTTTAAAAAATCTGCAGATATATTTTCCTCTGGACAGTTAATACACAATATAAAGCTAAAAGAAAAACTCGGTAGGATGGCAAGGTAGACTATGATATGCCTATGGACAGTCTATAAATTGTCACGAAAAGCATTGCATGCTTCGAGGAAGAGGGCATGGAAATAAATGCCTTTCTCTTCCACAGTATGATGTCGGGCGTGCTGACGATATATACTTCTCCCCAAAACAGTCATAGAAAGAGAGAGAGCGAGAACTATAAATAAAAGGTGGGGAGATTAGTCAGGACTGATTCCAGTTTGCTACTCTGCACTGTGAGAAGGAAAGGAAACGATTAGGACAAGGAGAGAAAGTCAAAAGTTGATGTGCACTGGAGTCGCCGACGTATTGAAATTTTGCAGCGCTGTGTCCCATAAGGTCGCCCAGTGCGGTTGCCTTCAGGAATCGCAGCATTGCATTTACGGGCTACTGCCGCTGTGACATGCGACACCATGGCGCCAAGCTTTTGTCCAACGACAAAGGCTTTACGTCTACATGGTTTAGAGAGCTGCGGAGGGCAAGCCTTTCACGTTCGAAAGATGGCCAGTGGCACATAAAAGTATTTATTTATCGGTTTCTTCACCGCCAGAAGCTGTGCATTGAGCGCTATCGGTCATCTCAATCTAGAATGATTACGGACCTCGAATGCAACGGCCAGGCGTAAGCGACAGTCCACTCTTCACTTCGGTAGATGCCAGGTATCAGCGCAGTTGCATGGAAGGGTCCAGTAAATGCAAACGATGGCGAGTAAAATCAGGTGTGTGCCGCTTATGCCGCGTCAAATCATGTGCAAGCCGCTTATATGTGCTAAACCGCATCAGTTCTCGTTAAAGGCAAGCACAAATGAATTCACAGTGAACGGAGGATAACAATATCCTCCGTTCAGCAGACGATTCTGCAGAGGATTCTACGACATGTCCATAGAAAATGCGCGGACTGACCAAATCCTTCTTTTACACAAGAGTATACTTTCCAAAGCGGCGAACCTACGCTTCTTGAAGAAAGAAGGGCTTAGGAGTTCCATTCTCTCACATTGTTGTCGTCCGTGGCAATGCTGGATGGTAACACTGGGCCTGGGCGCTGAAGGACCTCCAACTGGTTGCTCGCCTCGAGATAACCGCACCAATACATACGGTGCGTCGAAGCGCGAAACACGCCTCCCCGCCCTTCTCCCGACGTTCGCGTCTGCACGTCAACGCGGCATCTTCTCGCGGAATCACATTCGAGGCACACAAGACGCGCGCCACCGGCGCCGAAAGCCGGAGCATCTCTCTCTTTCTCTCTGGGCTGTTGCTCCCGAGAAAACGGCCGATATTACTCGCAGTAGCAGCAGCAGCAGCTGGTGTGATAGCACGTACTGCCTTTCTTCTCTTCGGACACCCCGCACTGTTCAGTCCGATGCACCGACACGCTCTGGCGCATCCGTACTCGTCGATCACGTTCGCCGGACCAACGAGGACAACGCAAGCGGTGATCGAACGGCGGCGACTTTTTTTCGGCTGCCCAGATGCGGGGATGGTGACTACGAAGGAAAGCATCGGCGTCGAATGTATGTGTGTAAAGGGAGGGGGGGGGGGGGGGGTAACCTTGGGCAACCGAACTCTTGTTACTCTTACGCGCGTTCGAGCGTTCCCGAGTGTACACTGACCCACGGACTTTCGTAACTACACCATTAGAGTCCAAGCTCGCGGAACAGACTGCGAATGTCTTTCCTTCTTCTCTCAAGCGCCGTGGTGGCTTAGTGGTTATGGCGTTGCAAATGTTATATGTTATATTTAAACAAGCGAAATCTCTCGCAGGAACATGTAATGAAAGAAATAATTGCTGTGGTTGAACGCGGTTTGGCTTGCTTTGGGAAAGGGCAAAGACGCTGCTCGGTGCCCTCAGCAACTAGCGCATCTATAATTGCAGCACAAGACAACACATATACGCTGCTCGGTGCGGCAGCAGCAGCGAGCGAATTGAACTTTATGCTGCGTCTCGCTTCAGCGCGAACTAAGCGTCGCGCACTTTGTCCACATCGCAGATCGCTTTCAAGATATGAGCGCCCACGCGGCGTACGCTGCAGCCGCCCGGTATAGTGGCAGGCTAAGTCCCAGTTTGATCTTGGCTGAGCTTGAAGGTCAGATTTACGGAACCAGGCATTTTCTGGGTTTGTAACTGGAGTAGCAGAGCTATAGCTCTAAAAGAGTGCTGCTCGCCAACCGTGTGACGAACTCATCTACAGAAATCCTCGTTGGCATGCACACATTATCAATACTACTTCAAGAAACCACACACACAAAGACAACAGTGGCGCGTTTGGCGATCCCTTCCTTTGTTATTTTTTACCGAAGGAAAAAAGGCACAAATAGTAGTGCACACGGACGTGCTTCGCAAGAGATGTGACGCTTTTTCTTATCATACAAGCCCTTGTTACAGTACATTATCATTAGCATTTTGAGCATTTCCGTATCCATCTTCGACCTGTCGGGCCTTTCGTTCTTGTCTGCTGTTCTACTTACTGCTTCGTGCCATATACTCTTGCAAAAAAATTAATGCCATACCCACTACACTAATCAGCCACCCTTCTCTAAACGTATAATATTTTGATAAACGTTTTCTTAACGTCACAGCTACTGTTCGCACTGCAGAGTAACATCAGCGCTGCGTTCGTTTCCCAGCACATTACGGACGTTAACGTGTATGCGAGGAGCGGGACGCTTTTCCTTATCATACAAGCCCTTGTTACAGTACATTATCATTAGCATTTTGAGCATTTCCGTATCCATCTTGTACCTGTCGGGCCTTTCGTTCTTGTCTGCTGTTCAACTTACTGCTTCGTGCCATTGCGATGCAAGGAACCATTGTCGCATTTATGTAAATTTGGCTACTAAAAAATGCAGCCAGTTCCGAGAAGTGAAATCTGTCGAAACAGCGGAGCTGTGGTCTTTCTGTTTCTGCGATTGTCGCTTATGTTTCGGCGTATTGCCGCTCGCGCCGAGCGGCGTCCATCGGGTGAAGAACGCGCGGCGCAAACACCTATTATACCCCGGCGCCTGTCCTCCTCCTCTTCCCTGGCGCGCGCTCCGATTGGTCGGCTCCTCTCCTCCCGGCGAGCGGGTCACGTGACCTCTCAGGCTCTACTCCTGCGTAATGGCGTACGCTCGACTAACAACAGCTTCGCTGTTAAAAGGCAACAAGCTTCCGTTCACTCAAGGGCGGCAGGTGCTGAACATGTATATATACCGGTTTTCACCGGAGTGTTACGCGAAAAGGAGGCATATACAATGGTCGTGTATGCACAATATTATAGTTACTATATATATCTTGATCACTTGTTAAGACGAGTTGAGCGGCGTTCATTAGTTTTGTAACCCTTCATTTATTATTATTCTTTAGGGAAAGACAACCTTCAAAGAGAAATTCGGTTTAACCCGATTTTCATCAAACTTGTTCGAGGCGCAATAATCCGGAAATATCGGATTTCATAAATGTGCTACAAGCCAGCATAAATAATGGTAGTCGGTGACGACCTTGAATGGGTCACCGTAAATATGACAGCAAAATTTCCGAACAGCAAAAGCATCCGCAAGACATTCTTGCTCCGTGACGGTGTAATTTCGCCCGGAATTGCTGAGACAATGACTGGCTTAAGCAACAACGTGTTCTGCGCCATTGTATCGTCGTACGAGCACTGCTCCGATGCCTATCCCACTGGCGTCAGTATGGATTTCGCTGGGAGAAGAAGGGTCGAAGTGACGCAGGATAGGGTCCGACGTAAGTAGGAACTGGACAGGAGGGCGACTCACATCATGGTGTCGAATCGAAAGGTACATCTTTTTGCAACAAATGCGTCGCTTCATGCGCAATCTCAGCGAATCTCGAAACAAAGCGGCGGTAGTACGAGCGTAATCGAAGAAGACGGCGGATCTGTCGTGCAGAGTGCGCTGGCTCGAAGGCGCTGACTACCTCAATTTTTCGTGAGTCATGCAGGTCGTATTCCCTCCTTGCTGACGACGTGACCAAGCAGCAATGTTTGGCGCTCACCCAAACCGGCACTTTCCGGGGTTTAGAATCAAGCCAGCTTTCTCCACGCAATCCACAACCAGGCTAAGGCGGGTGTTATGCTCTTCAAACGTATATAACAGCCGAAAATGACAACTTCATCTATAGGTAGCACGGACGTATCTCCCACTTTAGTCTGCGAAGAATTGTGTCCGTGAATCTATCAATCGTGGCGTGCGCGTTACAAAGCCCGAACGGCATAACGTTACAGTATGCAAACCTAATAATAGTGATAATCACACTCTACAGGTTCCGCAGAAAAAGAAAACGCCCTAAAAGAGCGTCTAGATAACATTTTCTCGCGGCGAATTGCTGTGCTCTACGTATGAAGAGGCCAGAGACCGAAGTTTTCGTCCTCAATGCCGGGCGCGTGTTCTTTCGGTCTCGGAAGAACTGGATGGCATTTCTCAAACTTCACATCTGCCGCGGTAAAAGCCAGTTGGTGGAGGAAACCGTTAACGGCGGCCCATCAACTTCCGGCGGCGGCGAATCCATTTTACGGCGGACGAAGCGAACGTGGCGGTAGAAGTAGCTAAACCAAGTTTAGACATTGAAAACATACGCACCTGCCACCGGACTTACAAAGGAATTGAAGAACGGCTTTCCAGGGAGAAAAATTGTGAAGGGCCTACTCAAAAGTGACTCGACCGCAGGTCTCCCTTTTTTTTTTTTTTTTTTTCCTCGCTTTGACTTACTCGCATTGGATTTACTTTACGACAAATGTATACGGCACCCGGCGCCGCGTTGAGGGTGGCTCTCAAGGCTTTCCTATTGAGTGGCACTCTAACATTCGTTGAAAGAGAGTCGAAGTTTTGAATGAGGGAATTCCGTGGCACGGGTATTCACGCCTCCGGGCCGATGAAACGCGCTGAAATTCAGGGACCGGACGTTCCCTTCTTCGCATAACGTCGCTTCGCCGGACCGCGATGACGTCCATTCATTTGCAAATTCGGGCGCACTTCTGTGGAGAAAGTCTACCTTTTAGCCAAGCCAAGTGTGCCCGGACGGCGATTTCGTGGAAACAGTGTTGACGGGGAATAACGTCTTTTTGTTTCAAGTTCGACGAGTTGCATTCGAGGTTTTGAATAGTCGCGCGCCCCGTATTTCGTATACGTATTTTGATGCGATTGATTGATTGATTGATTGATTGATTGATTGATTGATTGATTGATTGATTGATTTTCGGTTTTCTTTCCCTTCACCCGCATAATACAGGGTGCCATAAGGTCTTATCGCACTGGGACCTTACACGGAATCTCACGCCAACGACGACGCCGACGGCGACGGCGAAAGTTCACCTGGAGTGTCCATATCATTGTTATCGCAATAATATATATCGAATGCTTCGAGAAAATACGAGATTAGAGAGAGAGAAGCTCTTCTCAACCGACAGTTTCTTTGTTTCCCCCCTCCGAAGCGACGAAAGTCTGAGCCCCACGAGAACCGAAGCTTCAACGCACGCCTTGAAAGACAGCGGCTCTGAAAAGGCTTCCCGAAAGAGGTCTCGTCGTCCGAATTATTTCTGGCTTATGCTACGCTGCCCGTCAGCTCGCGATTGTCGTATTAAAATAAAATAAACAAGAAAAGTCGCGTCTCCTTCCGGGGGATGAACGGTTTAATCTTCTCAGAGGTATATGTGCACCGGTTGGATGAGATCCCTAGCGCGAAGGCGTTATACAAAAAATCATTGAAAATGCAAACTCGCTGCCGCTTCGCCGTGTGCGTCGGACCGAGGGACCCTTCGTAGTATCTACCGCGAAGGTCTCCGGCCTTTCTTTCTTTCTTCCTTTCTTTCATTTCTTTTCTTTTCCTTGTCCCGTCTCAAATATTATGACGCGAGTTGAAGCAGAGAACGTCTTTCACGTAGCCAGCTTAGCAAACCGAAGCAGGTATATACGCTACAGGTATACGGTAGCCATAGGGAAGAGCTTCCTGGTGGCGCTTCTGCGAGCTCGAAGCAAATCGGATTAATCAATTTTCGCTTGAGTTTAAGGCTTCTTTCTTTATTCCTTTTCTCTCTCTCTCTCTCTCTCTCTCTCTCTTTGTGTGAAGTGAGTGGGTCATGTGACAGTAGAGCAGTAAGCGCTAGACTATATCCTGTTGCGTCGCCACTTTCTACGCACTCGAGCATGAGGGCGAAAAAATGAATTTAGAAAACCGAAAGGGAAAAAAAAGTGAAAACGAAAACCGCGATGTGTAGGTCCTGTTTAGCTGTCGGGTCCTGCCACCGGAAACACATGTCGTCGACACCTCGACAGGTGTCGTCGTGCGTGCTTGCCCAGCCTTCAGCTTAACGTCGCTTTCGCCAATCACTTCATATTTAGCTCCATAATAACAGCATTACGTCGCTTCGCCCTACAGCAATATATATATATCTGGAATCATTTACTGCAACAACGGCAGGCTCTCACCGGGCGTACAACGCCATCTCATTTAATTCATATTTTTTTTATTTCAAGGATATTGCCAGCCACTGGTAAGGGTCTTGGGCAGGAGTGCTTAAACATGTGCCAACAAATCTAGCACAGTTGCGAGACATTGAACAGGAAAAATACTAAGCGCTACTACTACTACTACTTTGCGTCCACTCAACGTCGTCTTCATACTCTACAGTACTGTCTCGCGCTACGGCTCTCGGGCTACCGAGTGGCAAGGAGGGGTGGGAAAAGGGGGGAGAGGTGTGCGCTGTCGATTCGCTGGCTTGCTCGTTCGCCGTGGGAAGGCGAGAGAAAGGGCGCATGCTCTCGGGCAATAGAGTTGCCGGGGGAGGCCGGAGAGAGGAGGAGGGGACGCTGTCGCTCGCTCGTTCGTCGCACCGTCGTCTTCCCTCCCCAGGAAGGCGAGGGAAGGCGCCGAGGGAAAGGGCGCGAGGTCTCGGGCAACCAGCCGGGGTGGGCGGCAAAGAGGGGGTGCTATTCGCTTGCGTTTGACAATCATCGTCGATGGCTTGTGCATAAATTTTTCTTTGTTTGTTGTGTGCACGAAGTGAGGTTAGCCCTAAGCTATACTCGGCCTTGTCCCACGGGCTTTAGTGCTATGTGGGCTTTAGCGGTTTAGCAAATTACCGCTCCACCGAACCCGAGGCGCAGCCGCTATACGAAAGGCCTCGACCAAGCGGTTAACTATGTGCGGGCAAGTGCGGCAGGAGTGACTGGTGTATCTCTTGAAAGCCGGGTGACTGTGAAACTGTGAAATATCAATCTCAATGTTCAGCAGGCGGCGCTAAGCCGCTAGAAGCCAATGAGTGTCTTCTAGCAGCTTCTAGCGCTCCCCGATGGTCACCAGGATTGATATCACATAATTGCTCAATATGCTATAGTTGACAAAAGAAAAAGAGCACCATAAAAGTAAAAGAAAGACAGGGTAGGTTAACCAGACGATATATCCGGTTGGCTACCCTGTACCGGGGAAGTGGAAGACGGGTACAAAAGAATAAAAGAGGAGAGAAAAGAAACATGTGAAAACAATGAACAATGTAGATGATTCACAGTCGGTGAAAGTGCCACATAGTCAGAAACAATGTCAACGTCCCACTGAGACATGAAATACCACACAGTGCACGGTCGTAACTCGTCGCCATGAAGCCGCGCCGTTATTTAGTCGAAGCCAGATACGCTGAACCACAATTCGACAGTTTCAGTGAGGCAAAATTGGCAGCGATTGGAAGGTCGTGTTTAATTAATTTTTTTTTCAAGTACGTCCGAAGATTCAACTCCATGGCCGCGTAGACATTGCGATAAATGTCGGGGCTCACTGTGTTTCTCTGCCGAAGAGTGTTTCTCGTCACCCATCGAGCCTGAATATCTCGACTTGGGATTGTTGCAAGGAAGACACGATTAGTACACTGCCCTCTATTAGTGGGAATCGCACAAGAAAACAATTTCAACTGCTTGCGAATCATTGACGTGGCGCTTAATTAATGATATAATTCGCTAATCAATCTCACGAGGTCACATCTCATTCGCGGAAGCCCATTGTGATGAGGCGGCTACGGCTCTTCATTATCTTCGCAGTCGTTTTGGTTGTTGACGCTCCATTGATTAACCGCGAACGAAATCTAACAGAGAAGGGGTGAGGGACGGCGAGTTGTTTCTCCTGATGTAGTTTTTTCCTCGTTGAGAACAAACAAGTTCCGTAACTGAGCACAAATTATGTTCCACGGCCGCGGATTTTCTTCTTTTCAAAAGCAATCCTAGTGAACATAACAGGAAACAGTAGTTTATATTGATAAAGTTAAGCGCCGCTTTCGTTCGCAATTATCCTAGACATTGAAGAGCGCTCCAAAAAGGGGAAGGTAAAGTAGATACACAGAGAGTTTGTCGCATAAAAGCAGAGAAATCTAGTTATCACCCCCACAACGACAATTAGCTTAATTAATTAGGTCCACTGTGGAACAAAGCCGCTTTCCATTCGATTATCCTACTACCCGGTCATGTGTCGACTGAAGTCACCGTGTACCCGCGCATTTCCTAACTTCGTCATCACATTCTCCACCGCCTTTGACTCACATCTTTGAAAACTGTCCAGTTAAGGACGGGACGAGCTTAAGAAGTACAATCGCAGACTCGCCACTGATTTATTAAAACAAAACGTCACAAAGCATCATCATCTTTATCATCATCGTCAATATTTATGTCCACTACGGGAACGAACGTCTCTCCCAGTGATCTCCTATTGATCATTTCTTTGCGCCGGCTGACCCCATGTCACACCTGCAAATGTCCTCATTCGATCACAACACCTAGTTCTCTGCAGGCCTCGACGGCGCTTCGCTTCTCTTGAAACTCATGCTTTAACTCTTACAACCAACCGGTTATCTGCACTACGCGTTACACGTCCCACCCAACTCCATTTCTTCCTCTTCATGTCAACTATAGAATATCGGCTACGACTCAGTTGGCTCTCTAATCCGCACCACTGCCTTCCTGTCTCCTCACGTTACGCCTATAATTTTTTTGTTTCGTCGCTGTTGGGTCCTTCACCTCCTCTCAAGCTCCTTAACCTCCAAATTTCTGTCCCATGTGTTAGTGCCGGTAATGCAATGATTGTACAAATTTCTTTTCAAGGATAGCGGTAAGCTTCTAGTCATGACTTAGTAATGCCTCCCGTATGCGTTCCAACTCACTTTTATGTCTTTGTAAATTTCTTCCTCATGATCAGGGACTCGTGGTTATGGCCACAAAATATGCAGCCTGGTGGCCTAGTTGCGAGTCTGCGAGGGGATGATGCTGTTCGCGACTGTGACGTAGGAGTTTATGCGCGTTGTATACCCAAAGTGGTCCTTAGAGTCACGCATAAAACGAATGTAGCAACGGAAACACTTTACCACTAAAGACAGAACCCGTGACCAATGTGCGAACACTCATTCAGTGATCATTTTTATTGAATCATTCATTTTAGCACGTGGAGCTCGTCTACGGCTCGCTCTTTTCACGTGTAGCATTTTGCTTTTCATGGGCACAGGACGCAGCACCGGGACAACACAGGGGCAACCAAAAGAACAATGTTGCACTTCATCGCATAAGGTTTGACAGGGTGCGCATGATGGGTACGCGAGCATTCTTAAGGGTCTGACTCAACGGTAACACATATCATCATTTTAGGTCGTTCGGTTAAGCTGACTAGAGGGCCATGGTGGACTTCAAGGAAGGGACGGTTCGCTGACCATCATTATGTGACCCGCCTTCTGGCTTTTTCCTCTTGACGTGAAACAGTTTGCGCTTAAAACCAGAATGTGGTAAGAATAGGGACAGCTGGTCGAGTTGACGTGGCAATATTATGAAGCAGCGCCATATACGAGCACGAACAAGAGAAACAAGACGATGATAGTGGTTGGGTGCAGCAACTGCCGGCAACCCATGTAAGGCTGCGCCTGACACCACGCCAACGTCAGCTTCTCACGTCGAGTCCGCTTTCATGAAAAATTCTACAACGGCACTCATCATTTCTTGACAAGTGCAGCTAAGGTGGATGATGAAGACAGAAGAAGCAGGATAAGGCAGAACTCAGTAAATAAATTAATGATTGAAACTCGTAGCGCAATGATCCCTAGCGCGATGGCAGTCGCGTTGCGTGTGCGTTTCTTTCCTGTCAATTCCTTCGACCACTTCGGGCGTTCTGCGACCCAATCAACTCTTCAGGACGTGACCGGTCGCCCCCTCGCCCGTTGCCGGAATACGTACTATGCGCTAAAGATGCACAGGGAAGCATCAATATGTAGCTAGAAGGGCATGTTGCTATTTGGGGAATATCCTGTGTGAAATTGATTCCCATATAGAGACATTCATGTGGCCCGCGACCTTCATAAATGGAATCAGGCATGCCTTCCCAGAATTCTACTGAACAGATATATATATATATATATATATATATATATATATATATATATATATATATATATGTGGGGGGGGGGTGCTCTTTAATGAATGGAGATGTTTTCCTGTTGACACGCCTAGCATGCTGTCCATATGGGAATGATGAAAAATAAAGTTATATGGCCAGTTGACGTCACAGATACACAACATACACGAAAGACACCACAAGAAGAGAGAGAGAAAGAAAGGGAAAGAAAGACAAAAAGGTTAGCCACTGTAAATACCGGCTGGCTACCCTGTACTGGGGAAAGGGGTAAAGGGAATAAAAGGTGATAGAAGAAACAAAAAAAAATGTGAAGTAAGAACATTCGCGCAATAACAACACTCAAAAACTAAACTACCTCAATGAGATCAGTGTCTTTGAGGAAGCGTAAAAAGTGCCTTCGTTGCACGAGGTGCGCAGACAGCATTAGCCTATGGGCCAATAACGTGTCTTAGCTCAAGGGATGGCAGTCCTTGGTGAATGTTCAGTGCGGACAATTGAGGCTGGTAATTCTGCAGTAAATAGCCTGCAAGCGCAGGTTAGGTCGGCTATGTTTTCCATTATGTTACACGCAGGGCACAGTGGTGAACTTGTCCGTTTCATCTTAAATAGGAAGTGTTTATTATTTCTACATTTAGCCTAATGCAGTTTAGGCATGCCCGATCGCGCATATTAGGGCCACGCGGTATGTAAAACTCGCACATAGGATCGTCAGTACAAATACGTGCCTACTACTATTCTGAGTCAGTCCAAACAGCACGTTGCGCGCGCCATGCAACCCATGACACAAGAGCTGATCCGTCACTCCTAGAGAAAGATACTGGGAGTTGCTCTGCAGAGTTGTGGGCTGAACCAGCAGCGCAGTCTTCATGTACATTACCCGCTACTCCGCTGTGAGAAGGCAGCCACTGCAGAGCAAAGCTGTGCTGCATACCACAGGCTTCGGTGTGCAAGCAGCTCAAGTCGTACATAAGCGGGTCATGGTCGCGTGGCGATTTTAGGGACAGCATGGCAGTACAAGAGTCTGTAAGAATGACTGAAGAGCTCGCTAGCTGCTTCATAATGTGATAAATAGCTGCTTCAAGATGTAAGTGATAACTGCTCTCAGTGCAGTCAGATTCGTGGCGTCGGAAGAGGTCCTGTGGCTGATCTTCCCCGAAATAGCGACACCTGTTGATGGCATCCACACAGTTATAACAGATGAATCAGTTGTCACAGAGCCGTCAGTGCATATGCGACGACGATGTTCGTAGCAGCGTGAGATGTGTTGTAGCGTAAAATACTTCACTGTTGGCACGGGGCTTTTTTGTTTGCATTTTATGCCACTCACTAGGGCTTACACTTAACCGTACTGTACAAAATTCTGCACTCGGACTCCTTAGTGCCTAGAAAGTTGTGCTCCAGAGGCCATAGAAAAGTCAGAAAGGTTCTTGTGTTGTATGACTCATGACTGTTCCTGTCGAAAGGAGAGACTACACGAACGATTATATCGATGTCTTTACGACGGCACCCTAAGCAGGGCGTAGCCAGCCAAGTCAATAATAGATGCACGTGTTCTGGCTCAAGTCAGCGTCACTAGATAGCGCCACCAGTGGTGCTGCTCATGGGCATGCCCAGTTATTCGCTATTCCATAAATAGAAACACGTTTAAGCAGGGGGACTAAAACTCTCTAATTTCAGCTTAAATTTAAATACGAGCAATGTACGGCGTTAAGTTCTTTACGACTGTATGAACCTGATGTGTTTAGACATCATTAAGGTTTATGGTTATGATGACGATGCTTAATACACATCTTATAGGTTCTCCTAGTAGACATCTAATAAAAGTATAGCAGATTTTCTTCTATCGTTCATACATAACCTGCACAGGTGTTATAAGCGATTGACGGAGGACGGTCGTACTAGTAGTAATTTACATGTCTAGTAAACTACTACTAGTAGACATCTAACAGATGTCTAATAGACTGCTGTAGATTTTTTCGTTCATACATAACCTACGGAGAATGTTATGTATGAAAGGTTCTGTATTATGCATTACATGAAGGATAGTCGATGTACAGGGTTCTAAACTAATCTTCACTACAGCATGCCATGGTTGACATGACAAATTGGCCGAGCATGAAACTTTGTTGCCTTGCTTTTCCTAACGGCAAATCCTTGTCACAACGCTCGACGCAAAAGAAGAAGCATCGGCCTGATTCCAGAAAAGGATGCCCCACACCGAGACCGTTAATTGCCGGGCGGGCCCTTGCGGAAAGGCTGTTTTAGCCAACCGTCGAGCGCGAGGAAAGACTTTCTTTCCTTCTCATTGAATCGAAGAGAATCCGCAAAATGCTTCGCAACTTTCAACAAGCTTTCCTTAACTATTTGCTTTTGGCCACATATCGCAATAGACGACCTGGAACCCGTCAGCTGGAAAGTCGTATTCGCGCAAATATGGTAGTGAATCTCAATGAACATTACAGAACTGCTAGGAAAAACGCAGAAATACAGATTCACAGCAAACGACATCAAAATTTGTAAAAACAATATGAACACAAGGTAGCATCAGAGCTCTCCACCTACAAAACCATATATTAGCTAGCGTATATCTATTCATTTATACTACTTAAAACAAAGCAAACTCCATAAAAACTCACTATATGAAGAAACAATAAGACATCACGTTTTTATCAACATGTCGATGGTGGTAATGAAGCTTTATTGAACTAAACAAAGCAGTCGCTCACGGGCCTACGGGGATAAAGTGATCAGAGGGATATCAAGAATCAAGATATCAAGTGGATCGTCCAATCAGCACTTGCCTAGCAAAATAATATTACCCGTAGGAGGCACGACTCTGCAGCCCAGGAGCACAGCTCTCGCACGACATTGTCGACCCCAACCGAGCTACGAATGCACTCCACTAAGTATGCCTCCGATGCTTTCGCTCGAGGGGCCTCAAAAAGCCCTCTGCGCAGCTATGTAATTGCTGGGGGGGGGGGGGGGGGGGGGGGGGGGGGGGCGCAGCCACCGTAAATATGCGGGTCGCCGTATACTAATCACACGAGCTACGCCGATAACCTGTAGGATCCCATCCACAACTACTCCTGTATTGCCTTGCCTGCTCGTCGAAACAGAAGCTCAGCTCTGCTCATTACAGGGAAGAGGCTTGGCCATGTGCAAACACTGTGCAAACCACTGCGCAAGCATTCTACAAGCGATTTCCCCACAATATGCAAGCATTCTGCAAGCATTGCCCAAGCATTGTGCAAGAGCCCTCTACTCTCAAGTGCGCCTTGGTGAGAAGTGTGTAGAGCAAGAAGAAGAAAACGACTACCTAACGAGAAAACTGGTACTTTGCCTTTTCTTTCTCGTTTAGTTCTTTTTATTTCCTTCTTTTTTATGCACGCCTATATAATCAAGGCAAGCCAAGCACAAAACGAGCGAGTCGCATACGGCGCACCGTAATCCTAGACAGCGATGGTGTGTTCTCCACACCGAATTCTAGGGCCTGGCCAGAAAGCATATCCTCGATTAAAGGAGAGCGGTTAAGGAAGGAGAGAGTGGGGAAGGAGGAAAATAAGAAATGAGAGAGAGAGAGAGAGTTGGAGTGTAAGGAGCCACGGCCCACCGGCGGTTCCCCGATTGGCGCCCCAATTAATCACCGTCACCGTAGAGACCCCGTGCCACCCATCGTATAGCGATGCCCCAACCCCCCGCTTGCAACTGGGCTCTTTTTCCTGCATGTCTGTATCGCGTTGCAGCTGTTTTACTTCCACGTTTCTTCCTGACGTGCGCAATTTTTCTGCTTCTGTCATAGAGTTGCGTTTGTTATAGCGTGGTGTTTCTTAACGCGCACACGCACACATACACGCGCACGCACACACACACACACGCGCGCGCGCGCGCGCGCGCACGTGCTCCCATATCTTAGATTTTTAAGATAATAGAACAAAACGAAGGAACGATGGACAGCAAGAAGACGTGCTTAGTCCTACTGCCTGAGATGTCGATTGTATAAACAAACCCTGCTAAGAAGGGGGTGGGGAGGGAGAGAGAGGGATCCCTTCGAAGAGCGATTGCAGTCGAAGAACATGGGTTTGGGTATTTTGGGGTCGAAGCTTGCTATCGGGGCGCGCCGAAGGCGACAAGCTCGGCCTATATTTCAACGGTGTTTCTGACCGGCTGCCGGTGAACGATCCTGGGCAGACCCGGCGTGGGGGAGACGGTTTAACTATACACTCGAACTGATGGTCAAACGAACAGTGGTTAAGTAGTGGTTTCCGCGTGCCCGAGCCAGGTGCGAAGAACAGTTGTTTGATTTGCTTTGGTTTGCTGTCGCTCTACTGATGGCCCGAATATCCACAATCGGGAACTGGTCAAGCGCCGGATTGAATTCAGAAAAAAAAAAAAAAAGACACGTTCAGTTCCCCTTTCTCTTCCTCCTCTGTCACCTAGTCGTCTTCCCTACTTCTTCCCCCTTTTTTTTCTTTTACTTGATCTTTTCTCTCTACTTCCTCATCTTCCAATTCGTCCTGTTCTTCCTCTTCCACATTTTTTTATCATTTTTTATTCAAAATACCCCCAACGGCCCTCGTTACGGGAGTATTACAAGGGGGGGGGGGAGGTTACAGATTCTGCTAATACATCGTACTGAAAACAAAAGAAAGCACAAAAGTAATAATAGAGTGAAAAATATAGCTAATGCATGAGATGAGTCACAAATATTGCAGAGAAAATATTAATACATATTAGGAGAACATAGGCAACTGCAATGAAAAGATAACAGCGACAGACATCGAAAACACTGTAAAGTCCAATAATAATAATAATAATAATAATAATAATAATAATAATAATAATAATAATAATAATAATAATAGGTGGCAAGTCGTGAGCGAATTAGTTCTTGAAACTTAGTTAAGTCGGGTTCCGTGGCAATGTCTCATGGTAGGGCGTTCCATTCAGTTCTTATGCGCGGTAAGAACGAATGTGCGTAATGGGATCACTGGCAGTTAATGCGTTTGACTTTATATGGATGGTCACGACGTGGAAAGATAACTGGTGGTGACTGAAAGAAATCATCATGAAGTAAAGGATGATGATAAAGCTCATAGAAAAGTGATAGGCACGAAATTTTACGGCGAAGTGCTAAGTTGCCCAACTAAGCTTTATTCTTTAACAAGCTGACGCTTCTGTAACGTGAATAATCTGAAAAAATAAATCGCGCAGCACGGTTCTGCAAGACTTCGATGTCACTGATTATATAAGTTTGTTCGGGATCCCAAAAGGCAGACGCGTATTCTAGTTAGGGACGGATTAATGTGGTGTACGCTAGTTTTTTACCATGCATTTGGTCTTCTTTTAAGCTATGTTTAAGAAGTCCGAGAGTACGGTTAGAGGAGGCAGGGGTAAGATTAATATGATTATTCCATGATAAGTTTGACTGAAGAGTGATACCAAGGTACTTGTAAATTGTCGTGAATTCTATGCCATTGTTATCAAGGGAGTAGGTGGTTGGAATTCGTGGCCTGTTGGTGAATGGATAATTCTTATTATTATCCTTCTCCTATTCCTCCTTTTTTTTCGTCTTCCGTTCAGCGAAGCCGAACTTTAACGGAAACCCCTATCTCCTTATTTTGACTAAAAGCGAAAAGCGCGAATCGTCAACGTGGACAGGGAAGACGACAACGGAAATTGATGGACGCCCTCGCGACTTTTAGTGTTCTTTTTTTCTTTTTTACTCGAACCTCGAAGCGAGGTTTGAGAGCGCCTACGCGATGACGAGGAATGCGAGATCGACACAACCGAGAAACGAGCACTCTTCCGAGTCGCGTAGTACGAACGTTACGGAAGAAGTGCTCACTCGATTTACGGAACGTCGTCGTGGGCCGAGAATATCAGTCTGAATATTTAACGCAAACTAAACCTAACTCCGTATCTTTCCATTCCATTGGTGGGAATTAGTCCCGATATTCCGTCCGTTTATGTCGCGCTGAATAAATATTCGACAATTGCTTTTTGCGCCTTAACTCACGCTTGTATGGAAAACGACACAAACTTTCGTAATCACCATCATTAACGTTAGCCCTTTCGCAAAATAACGAAACCTTTCTGTGCTCATTACTTCCTATACATTACGTCTGTAACGCCTTATCCGTTCATATTTTCTTTTTTTTTCAGATATTATGTCGGCATTTCTTTGCATCTACTTATGAATCCGACGGGGATGTTTCTCCTGAAAAAAGAAACAGGAAGGGTTATTCGAAAATTTTCTCTTTTATTTTCCCTCGGAAGCATTTAACAACATACTTAATTACTTGAATTATGGGGTTTGATGTCACCGAAACTTCACAGGGGCTACATGAGGGACGTCGTGACGATGGAGTGCTCCGGGTTAATTTTGACTACTCGTAGGTCTTTAACATTCATCCAAAGCATGTGGTACACTAACGGTTTTTTTTTTTCATTCCGTCCTCATCGGAATGCGAGTGCCATGGCTAGTAATTTATCCCGGCGTCGTGCTTAGTCAGAGCAAACTACGCTAAATTTACCGCAAAGTTTAGATCGGTTCTGTGCTTCACGTGATAAATGTACGTGTAAAAAAAAGAGAAAAAAGAAATAGAGAGAGACGCTGCGCCTAACTCCTGGCAAGCAGATCACACCGATTTCAGCTGAGCGAACAACTGTTCTCTTTCCATTCACTGCATATTTTAGTTCGTGCGCTCACAAGGTAACTGCCGTATAAAATTGTTTACGATAACTACCTTATACTATACATAACAGTTGTTTAAAATTATATAACACAAACGCCAGCCCCGTCCTTTGATTATTTCTACTTTGAGATTCCATTCCCCATTTGTGCACACTAGGAAGCGCGTGCATTTTGCGCGTAACAGTAAAACTGAAATCGAAATCGTGTATTTTGTGCATTACGCTGAATAATGTAGGTGAGCTAGCGCAGCAAATGGTGCCAATCGTACTTGAAATCTCGGTAGACCGCACGTTTCTGTAATTATTAAGTGTACCTGCACTTCAGCTTCAAATCGTGTCTACGACCCCATATTCATCATGTCTAATGTCGGGCACGTGTCACACAACTATACATTTTGTGACATCGCACAGATAAAGTGAAATTAAGCTCTAGAAGTGCCATTAACAAAAAAAATTCATTTAAAATTCGACAGAGACACTTAGGACTGCTTACGTAGGGGAGTGCGAAAGTGTAATACCGTTTGTAGACCTCGGAACGTCGTGAACGCGATAATTTCATACACTCATGACGTGGCGCCACCTCCTCCCCATTGGCTGCGACGTGACGTGTATAATGACGTAGACACCAGGCACACCTTCAGTCAGCCAGAACAGTGGAGCCGCCCTGGCGTCGGGAAAGCGTGCGCACCCCGGAAGCCCGGGTTCGATTCCCACTCAGACAGAAATGTAGCAAATTTTATTTTCAAAGTCATTAGTTTACTTTGTTTACAGGAACATCCCTGAGTAACTTGACGTTAATCCGAGCATTTTGGACCGTTTTTACTCTCTGCGCCGTCAACCATTTTTGGTACCATCTCTCCGTCATGCTGACCACGACGTATATAGCGCTTTCGCATTAAAACAGCAGAACGTAATAGACTGCACATCAAACAATCACTGAAAAGATGTTATGTGAGGCAGGAAGATTCTTGGCGATTCTCACATCACGCGAAATACAATTGCAGACTAGTACTCCATCCGGCACCCGCCGTCTTTTGCTGTAAGTATTTTTGAAAATAGGCCAATTTCAAATATGCTATTAGGCAGGTACTTTCACAAATGTGCAATATTACTGGCTACAGTTATTGTGTTCCGTTAAAGCGGAAAACAGTGAATATAAAAAAATTAACGGCGTTTTAAATATATCCACAAACATGGACTCAAAAGATTCCTTGCCGTCAAAAGAAACGCCTCCTACTGGTGGTCAAGCAAAACATTTTTAATGTCATTCGACAAAATTAATCATTCAGCCAAACCGCTTATTGCGCCAGGTATTCGTGAGATAAATGCATAAACTTCATGGCTACTTATCGGCCACACAAGGAAGCGGAAATAACTTACTTTGTCGCCTACCGAGGTAATTTGTTTCGTTTCAAATTGCGCACGGTGCAGAAATACCCTAGTTCCTTGTGTCTTCTTTTTGTCCGTGCTTTGCTTTTATCGGACGCCCTTTGTAGTCGTAATTTATTCTTGCCAGGCACGTAACAACTAACCTAGTCTTACATAAACTCGGTGTGCCGAAAAGATTACATGCGCACCGCCTTGCTGACTCTTTCTGCAGTGTCAATGAAGTGAAAAAAATAGAGCAAAAAGCTTTTGCATAAGCAGAGGAATCTATTTGGTCACTCTACCCGGAAGTGAAGTGGACACTGTGAGACAAAAAAAATTAACAAAACACATTGTTAACAAAACACCGTTCCCATTTAATTTTAAGGTGTAGCGGAGGGCATCGGTAAAACAAAACAAAACGAATAATAATAATTTTGCCTGGTCAGGGGATACGGACAACGCGAGTTCATTAATGACCGCCTGTCACGCCATCCCTTTAGCGCTCGTGATTAGTGATGCACGTTTAATTACGAGTCGCTTAAATTGTGACGCAGAGCGAAGCGCACTTTTTTGCTCAATTTAGCCGCAAATAAAATACCGTACAGAAAGCTATTATGGACCTGCAGAAAAAAAAATGCAAACAATTCATCCGAGAATCCGCCCAACCCCCATCATCCCTCATTTTATATTATTTGGACAAATTTCCCAACGAAGAGTTAAAAAAAATATAAAGGAACAAAAGTAAGACTAGACTTCCATTGTCGTTTTGTCTTTCAAAAGTGATGATGCGCTAAATCCGTATTGCAAAGCCTGCAATACGATATTGCAAAGCAGTGACAATGTTTTGCTTTTTCGATGAAAAGCTCGTACAATGAGCGTTGTCACTTCATCATAAATGGGGAACTGCGGGTGCCACATATTACCTCTTGTCGGAGTTCTTTTTCGTTTGCAACCCAACATCACATACTTTAGTATAAACTTACTTTTCTTTTTTTTTTTCCTGTCTGCGGTGCGGGAACTGCTTTGTCTTTGGCCATGCCGATGTCTTTTTTGACCGCACCGTCTTGGCTTCTCTCTTCACCAGGAAATATCTACTCGCTGTTAAAATTCTCATCATTTAACACTCTCATAATTTATGTGCGTCAACCTTAACATACCTAAATTGGGGCAAGAATAAAAAACAAAGCAGATAAAAAGAAACCGATACAGGAAGCATTAGTTATTTCGTGCGTGCGTGCGTGTTTTGCATGTCCGGTGGTTTGCGTCCCCTAACTTGCGTGCGCAAAACCTAAAACTGCCTAATAAGAAGGAAGCTTATCACCAGGGAAAAGAAGCTAAGAGCACAGCAGCAAATGTCTGGCAAAAAAGCAAGGGGAAAATGCAGATATAAACGATATCGAGATATATGAAGAAAAGAGAAAAACAAGCCTAAAGGCATGTGTCGTGAGAATGACAAAGTAATTACAGGACTTTTAAATGTCTTCGGGCACCAGTAGTGCTGGCGGAAAAAGAAAAAAAAAGAGGGAAGAAAGATCGTAAGGCATCGTAGGCCTACAAAATTGGAGGACAACCTCCTTCAACCCTTTTATTTTGCCCCCTGACTAATCTATTAAATTTTGTGGAAACCGTCAGCTTGTCACTTCGCCACATCACACATGCGTAACACATGCTCTCTAAGGAAGAACTTTTCGTGTTTCTACAGCAGTTTCGAAGACAAGTTCTTTTTATTGTTTAAGCTATGTAAGATGACGTTGATGCCTTTAAGGGCGCCGGCTTCTCCATTTTCTCCGACGTGTGATTAAAATAAAATGAGAACACTCGGCGAAGATTGCACTGTTGTACAGCTGACAGCTTGCGAACTTTCATTAAATCTTTATCTGTGCGTTAGCAGCTCTTTTCGCGCCATCTCCAACTAACTTCGAGTTCCCTCTCTTTTCTTCTGTAGTTATTTTCATTTCGATGGTATCATACGCCGATAAGAGACGAGACGAACGGCAAACAATACCCCGTTCGAACGACGTTGTCCAGCTGCCCCTTTAAAGTAAGCTTCTTCTCACGAACGTTTCATAGGAGGTGAAGCACGCTTTACAGGAACACTCGTGTTGCTCTTTGCACTCGTCTTCCCAGTCTTTCGTCTCGCTTCTCTGAAAGACATGTGACGATTATGAAGGCGGATAAAATGGTTTCCGGATGAACGAATAGAAATATAAATGCGAACAGCTGTCTTTCGGGAGTGATTCGATTATTAAGCTTTCAGATAAAAAAAAGAAAAAAAAGTATAGTCTGAGAAAACTTTCGTTTTATTCGTGTTATGGATCGCGAAACTTAAAGCAAAATATTGATTTCGTTGCTCTTCCCGAAACTTCCATTCGTTTTGTTGCACTTTATGCGATTTTAGAATGTCCTGCAGCTGTTTAATTGCGCTGCTTGTGCAGTTTTTTTCGTACCGTACTCTCAAGTGGTGATTAAGTTGCAATTATTAATTTTACTGATCATATGCTCTAGAGTGCAAAACAAGTAGTTGTACGTATATAAGCATGCAGTCATTCAAAATGGCGTAAATTTTTTGAATGTCCAATACTGCGGAGCACCTCATTTTGTTCCGCTACTTTTGTTATCGTAGACGCTGTGTGACCATTGCATCTGGCGTGTTAGTTTTGCTGCTTAGGTGTTGAAAGCTTGGGACGGCTACGTTCTAATGACGTAGAAGACGATTTTTTTTTTTAGTGGGAGCCCCGCACGGCGAAGACGTCGTAGTCGTAAAAATAAAGATCACTGGTGACCTGACTCGTATGTATGCGTCGAAAATTGTCTCATCACACGAAACCTAAAAAATTCCGATGGTAACATAACTCCACCGTGCGTTAGCTACGACGGGGATACTCATAAACAAGCGTCTCTTGCAAGGTTAAGTAAGTTCATAAAACCGTAGCAGACAGATGACCTAAGTAAATAAGCGTGGGCAGGATAGAATAAGGCCGGACTGATATAGGCTTTCAGTTCCGGAATAGTGAATAGCCTGACAGCGAAGGGAGTGCTCGTCGCTTTAGGTTGTACGCGAATGGTAAACACGATTGGACACGTCATATTGACACTCCCGCGCCAATATATGGTGACGTCACAGATTTCTCCAACGTCTACCCGAAGCTAGTTAGTTGCTTGTTACTGAAACGGGTTTGGTACCGCTCAAAGTAGACGCAACATGCAAGTCCAAGACGCCACAGTGACGTCATCGGTGCCGTGATCTTGGTACGAAATGTTCAAAAAAAATTGTTTTTTCTGCCATTAAGCAGGCGTTTTCACTGAAGAAACGCACAAGAAGGTTTCGGGAGCGAAATGTGACAGCCTAGTTAAGACGTAATATCAGCTTTTACTGTCACTTTAATTTTGATATAGTCACCGGCAACTTTAAGCTATATTCATCCAAGTAATCGCAAAGCCTTGGGGTTTTCGCCTACCTTACCTAAAGTTATCAGCCTCAAGTCGCAGATCGAGAAAGTGAAGGAGAAACTGTGCCTCTCTTACGATACCAATTAGAACCCGTAGGCTCTTTGAGTAATGCACAAATGCTGCTAGAGGCATACGTTCTGATCCCAAGTATAATGTGGTGCTCTGATCAGCGTGAAATGAATAATAAGTATGACGCTCTTAGCTTAACCTGCGAAAGAATTCACCAGCGTCAGCTTCTTGCGCAAGAAAACTGCGTTCGCATACGCGGCAATGCTCTCGAACTCTACGCATACATTGTGGAACATTGCGGAGAACTCCGTGCATGAATTGCGAGAAACGCAGTCTCCTCGCCATACATCGAGTACTTGCGACTCGCTCCTGTTCGCCTTCACTTTTTTTGTTCTCGGCCCCCAGGACGCGTCTTCTTGTCTTCTTCTCATAGCCTGTGCTTCTTACGGCCGTTGAATTCTGTATTCGATCCTGCGACGATTCGCGGCTGCATTCCAGGATTCTGACGCTATCTTGTTTGTCTGTTTGTTTGTGTGTGTGTGTTTTTTTTTTTTTTTTTTTGCTTTCTTCCTTGCCTTTCGCATCTCACTTATCTCTTTCTCTTGCTTTTTTTTTTTCGTAAAGCTGTCGCTGGGCGTCGGCATGACCACGTTTTCACCGGCTGACTGAGGGAAGTGAGTGGGTCGTTTGCGGTGGCGTTCCATTTTAAAAAAGAAGAAAAAAATATCTAGGGGGTGGATTCTGGACGTATTTACCTCGTAAGATTGTGAAAGGTTGTCTCAGAGGCTTCCCACTCGGACAAATGAGCGGGCCGTACTAGGAGGGATTCTAGTTGTAGAATCGTACGAACTGGTTTCATAGCCGTTTTATTTATTTTATTTTTTTACAGATTAATACATTCTGCTATTTGATGGTAAGGCGCACCGTGGTGGGGGACTCCAGAGAAATTCTGATCGCCTTCAATTCTTAACACGCAACTAGTGCAGGGTACACGAGCGCTTTTTTGGATTCCGCTCGCATCGCAATGCAGCCACCGTTGCCGGGATCAAACCCGGGACCTTGTGACGTCACGATCGCTGAACTACTACGACGGGTATTTGTACAGATGCACCGCACCCAAAGTCATTTAAAGGTCCTGTAATTACTTGCGCCATTCCCACGAAGTGTGTGCATTTTGCGTTTTCCACACGTAGGAGCGAGGGAGCTGATTCAAGAGGCGTTTCACTTGGGAGTGAATGGGCCCGGAGTGAGTGTGCTGGTTCTATGGGAGTTCCACGTGTACGAGTGTGCTATAGCCTTCCAGTTACTTCCAGTTATAGCGTTCCAGTTAACTTTGTGCTTCAATGCATAAAACAGCGTTTTCCTGAGAAAGGGTACTGGAACACATTGAAAATTAATATCTCGAAACTGGTTCAGTCCTGAGAATTCGTTCCAAGTGGATACGCCTTGCGAACTCCGCGGCTATAATTCGTAGATCGAAAGATGTGCCGTAGAATAATTAATTGATAAGTTAATTAGCGTAATTATGTTAATCGTGCAATTCGGCGTTGTATTATCTCGTGGGAGTAAGGGCCGCCTCATCGAGTAGTGTAGATCAAGGATTATAACTGTGCTATCTGCCACAGGCAATATTTAAAATTTTGGTGCAGCTAAAATGAAACACCCGTATTTCCGGCAGTTGGGGCCTATAAAAGTGTATGGTGACGTTTTGTTTTCTTCGCAAAGTTAAGCAATCTGTCGGCACACTTTGTAACTCTAATGATCGCTAGAATGGGAATTTTCACAAAAGGCAAACTCGGAGATTAGTGAGGCAGGAATTCTTCCCCTGGAGTGTTCCATATCCGTGATACGCCGTGGTTCACGTCACTTTGAGGCTGTCTCATTCGCTCTTCACCAGTTTCTGCAACTCATCAGATGACAAGTTGTGGAGACCCATTTTCAACAGGCGGGATTCGCTAATTATACTCATGGATCTTCAATTTTGTTTAGGTTCGCTCGCTTGGGCGGACAAGGCAACGTCATATTAGATGTAGTCAGGAGTTCGACGCAAGTTCGTCTTGTCAGGTAACATGACGAAGAAGTTGCAGACTTGCCGCGTTGGCTTAGCGGCTATGGTGTTGCGCAGCTAAGCACGAGGTCGCGGGATCAAGTCCCGGCTGCTGCGGCCGCATTTCGATGAAGGCGAAATGTGGCCCCCACTACGGCGTACCTCACAATTAAGTCGTGCTTTTGTCACGTAAAACCCTAGAAGTCAATTGAATTGATGAAATTGCGGTCACTGACCAAGGTTATCAAGGCTACCCACACCTGTTCATTACGTCACATATTGGCCTACAAAATGTCACACAACTCTTGCCCGCTTTAGTTTGATCAAGGAATCCGTACGGTTCCGAAATGTCCTGTGCGTGTTCTTTCACTTTCACTTGGCCATTGAGCGCAACTTCTTCGTCATATTAGAAGGTTTTCATTGGCGTCATCGGGGCCGCCACGTTGGGGTACCAAAACGATGAGAAGCTGCGTAAACAAGAAACGAACCGCCCGGGCCAGTATAATGTAGCAATCTATTCCGCTCGATTCTATGCCACTCTTATCATCCAGCGTGCACGCCCTCCTAAGCCCGTTGAAAACGGGGTCGAAGCGCCGGTCTGACCACTGTCTGCCATGTTCGGGTGAGAGATTGCGCCCAAGGCGTCACGCGAAAACTATCCATACCAAGTTCTTGAGAGGCCCTTTCACTTAGCGGGCAATACTCAATGGCGAGAAGGTCATGTAGGAGATAGAAGTCATAGTCATCATAATCAGCAGCAGCAACAGCAGCGTATTCTATGTCTACCACAGGACGTAGGCCTCTCCCAGCGATCTGCAATTGCCCCTGTCTTGTGTCAGCTGACAACATTCTATGCCTGCCTATTTCCTGATTTCCACACACCGTCTAATACCCGTGCCACACGGGCAAAGGAAAGTGCACTTTGAGCGAGTGCACTTCGCGGCTAGTGTCATTTGCGGGCTGCTACAGGGGAACGCTTAGTGACACTCACTGCAGAGCGCACTCGCCGGCGAGTGTATTCGGCGAACACACTTCGCGGGGGCGAAGTGTGTTCAGGAGTCAGGAGTAATAGCAGTAATAGAGTAAAGCAGAGTCAGGAGTAATATTTAATAACATTGTTTTAAATTGCTAACGTTACAAGATGATAAAATGTGCCACACAGCAAAAAAAAAAAAAAGAACAAGAACAGCAAAAACTATTCTCGTTCTCGGGCTCTTCACGACCACGCCGGGTAATGGATGCGCAATTGTTTGGCGGATCGAGTCGTTTTGACTGTTGCTGGTCAAGTTTCCGTCGTTGCCGGCGCTTGTAAAGGTAGGATTGTAAATGTTGCTTCTAACAATAATGAACTGTTTTCGCGCGCACATTTTTATATTACCAAATATACGCTTTCCCGCCTGACTCCCGATTGCCATGGCCATCAATTTGAACGAACACTTTTCTTTCCCGTGTAGCAGTGCGCCGCCAAAGTGACACTCAGCGCGCTGGAAGTGCACTCGCTCAAAGTGCACTTTACTTTGCCCGTGTGGCACGGGTATAACTGTCAGCCGTCGTCGAACGCATCTACCTTCCCGAGGGGTTTATTCTTTTACTCAAAATGAAATCCTGGGGTCTTACGTGCCAAAACCACGATCTCATTATGAGGTACACCATAGTGGGGGACTCCGGATAAATTTTGACCGCATGGGTTTCTTTAACGTTCACCCAGTGGACGGTGCACGAACTTTTTTTTTTCATCGAAATGCGACCGCCGCGCCCGGGATTTGATCCCGCGTTCAATGCCAAAGACACCACGCCACCACGGTGGGTGGGTTTATTCTTTTTACAGTCCCTCGTAATAAGCCCACTTTCGTCGCATTCGACCATCTCACGTCAGCAGTCGTAGCCCTTGTGGGCTGACGAACAGAAGCGCAAGCCGTGGTAGAGCATACAGGCAGCATATATCATCATCATCATCATCATCATCATCATCATCAGCCTATATTTATGTCCACTGCAGGACGAAGGCCTCTCCCTGCGATCTCCAATTACTCCTGTCTTGCGCTAGCTGATCCAAACTTGTTCTAACTTCATCGCCCCTCCTTGTTTTCTGCCGTCCTCGACTGCGCTTCCCTTCTCTTGGTATCGATTCTGTAACCCTAATGGTCCACCGGTTATCCATCCTGCGCATTACGTGGCCGGCCCAACTCCATTTCTTTCTCTTAATGTCTGCTAGAATATCGGCTATCTCCGTTTGCTCTCTGATCCACACCGCTCTCTTCCTGTCTCTCAACGTTAGGCCTAACATTTTTCGTTCCATCGCTCTCTGTGCGGTCCTTAACTTCTTCTCGTGCTTCTTCGTTAACCTCCAAGTTTCCGTCCCACATGTTAGCACCGGTGGAATGAAATGATTGTACACTTTTCTTTTCAACGACATCGGCATGCCTACAGCTGGCAGCAAAAAAAAAACCCACAAAAACTAGAGTCAACGCATCGCGTCCCCGCGTCGTCGTCATTTATTCCTCGCTCCGTCATCTACAGTTTTGTTACCGCTTTTCCCACCCGTATAACACGCACGTACCGCGGGCTACAAGATAACCGCCTTCGAGCAGCAGAGCGTGGAGGGAGAGCCTCCGAAAACACCTCGGCTTGCTTTTCGTCAAGCGAGAAGAACGAGACAAGCAGGGCTGCTTCTCTCGCCAGCGCACGATTGCTGTACACGATCACTGCCTCGCAAAAAAAAAGAAAAAAAGAAAAAAATGGTCAAACGAGCGAGCAGCTCAGGCGTGGCATCGTCTCCTTCGCACACGCCGCGCCGATTGCGACAAAGCGTTTCCCATCAACCGTGGAATCGCAACGCGGCGTCTTCTTCTCCTTCACCGAACAACGCCGCAGCGGCGTTTCGCAACGAGGGCGATAATTGAGCGCACTGTACACGACGCCGACGCGGGCCCGCTTTCCGCGCGACCGCAGAAACCGCTGCGCGAATGCGCGACAGCGCGGACGGAGAATCGGTTACGTAATGGGACTCCTTTCGCTCGTCCTTTGTATTACCGTCGTTCCGAACTGCCTATCCGCGTAAGCGACGTGCGAATGAGAAAGGGGCACGCGCAGTATACTGTAACTGCGTGAGACATGTGACGGGAAAGTAGTGTGCCGTGGCATCGCGTTGTTAGTGTACCGTGCATCTGTATCGCCTATATAGTTGCAAACCGATACGTTCCAGAGGGGATGCGTATATACGAGCGTGCTCCCCGATGGAGAGATGATATGCCCTTTCTGACTGTAGAGGGATTATATGTGTATTCTCTTAGCAAAAGGCATGTGCTGTGTGTGTATCTTTTCTAAACATTTCTCTACATTTGAAATAGAGATTATGTCTAATACATTTTACAATATTCTAGAGACGCTGTACCGGGTGGTCAAAATTAATCTTTACGGAATTTGTAGAAATCGCCTGTGGCAGGTAGCATAATTCTTATCGTGGAGCTGGGTTATTCGATGAGGCGGACATTAGTAGCACGAGAAATCGAAACACATATTCAACTAATGAACAAAAATGTACTAATGGACTTCTTAGTTCATTACTTTGCGACACATACTGCAATTTACGAATTGCAGGCGGTGAGTTTGCAAGACGCATCCACTTGAAATGAATTTCCAGGATGACACCAGTTTCGAGATATTATTTCCCAAAGTGTGGGACGAAATACGTGGGTGTTCCAGTTGCTTTTGTGCTTCAATGAATAAAACAGCATTTTGTTAAAAAAGTAAGTGGAACAACAGTGCATTTTTACGGCGAGTTTGATGGCGCATATCTCCAAACTGGTGTCATTCTGGAAATTCATTCCAAGCGGATACGCCTGACAAGCTCACCGGCTACAATTCGTAAATGTCATTATGTGTCGTAAAGTAATTAACTAAGAAGTGAATTAGTGAATTTTGTTATTTAGTTTAATATGTGTTTCGATTTCTCGTGCTACGAATGTCCGCCTCATCGAATAACCCAGCTCAATGATAAGAATTATGCTACCTACCACAAGCGATTTATAAAAATTCCATAAAACTTAAAAACGAACACCCTGTATATCTCCTCTGCCAAAGGAAAACATATCGTCTCCCCTTTTCTGTGCTGGAGAGGTGATTGATTGAGTGATTGATTGGACAAATAATTAATTAGATTTATTTATTTATTTATTTATTTATTTATTTATTTATTTATTTATTTATTTATTTATTTATTTATTTATTTATTTATTTATTTATTTATTTCCTGCCAACAGCTGTCGGGCCGCGGAAGAGGTCACTAGTGCATACAAGAGCATAAACATAATGTAAATGTACAGAACATCATTTCCAAAAAAAAGTAAGTTTACTGAGCATGATTTTGTGTAAGGAAATTAAGAAATTGTAACTGCCTACTGAACGCATTTGCGACAAGCAGTTTTGTTGGCCAACCTTACACATGCACTCAATTTGAACACATACATATCATATGAACTGTCATTCTAGATCTGATGCAGCCGTGTCATGAGGCAAGATAGAGAAAGATTGGGATAAAACACATCAGAGCAGCTGCTGGTTTTCAGTGACCGAACCCGAATCTGCAACGGCGCTAGTAACTCGCAGCAAACAATTAGCCCTCTTGCGACTTGTCGTAGGAACTTTTAATCACGCGCGAGTATCCTGTCATGCAAAGACGGCCTAAGTATATTCTAACAAACTTGAGTAGTCATACTATCGGCATCGGCGAATATACCCTATCTGTCGTAGTAAATGCGAACGAATCGACGCTGGACGGCGTCTATCGAGTTGCTTTGGTGGGTACTGACAGAATTCCACACAGTAGATGCAAATTGTAGTCGCAGTCCGACTACTGCACTGTTTTGTGCACTATAGTCAGGCCGCGAATAGAATGTTACTACGTCGCGTTACGCTGGTCTAACATGTCGATATGCGCCGCAGTAGTCTAGCAAAATGCAGCGGTAATAGTCATAGCAGGCGCTATGATGGAGCGATTGCTCGAGACAATGCGCCCCCTTCATAGTCATTTGACCATAACTCGGTGTCCTGGCGTCGTCACAGATCTGTCTCTTCGCCATAGCAGGGACGTGTCCTCTGGTTTCCATCTTCTACACGGAATATATCGTCTATCTTCTTCCTCCCACTCAGAAAGAAAATATCCTCTGTCCTCTTTTTGTGCGAGTGTTATTAACTACGGTCGAACACGGTATGTCATCGATGAAGCCAGCGTTCTGACAAAGGGGCGTGTCTTCGTCAGAGCAGCAACCTGCTTTCCTTCGCATCGCCCTTATGTTCGCGTATAGATCATTCTCTGCCAAACCTCGATTAAGGAGGAGAAGTAGGAGCTACCCTGACAAAGACAGGTCACCATATACATTCCTTGTTCGACCCTTGACAATCACTTCAAGCATCCATCTCCCTGTGCACTTCTCTGCGGTTTAGCTTTGTGCTAGAGAGATTATATGCCCTCTCGGCTTCTTCTTCCTTTGAGTCTATCCCCCTGTATGCGTCCTCTCGATACACTGTAGGACAGATATGAGCTCTCTATCTTGTATCGCTTGCGCAGAAAATTAAATGTAACACTTGTTTGTTCGGCACCGCGAACAACTCTGGACTTCCCCACTACAATTTCTTTCTCTATCTCTCTCCTAACGTCACGTCTGCCCCGTGAAGCGATCCTCGTCCTATCGCGCGTGAATCTGCAGGCCCACTTTTAACGACTGCGATATCCGGCGTCGTCGTTAGTACGCCGTATTTCCTAAGCCAGACGAAGACCTGTGCGTACACCCAAGGTGTGTAGACGTCGCAACGTCCCTCACACTCGCGTTCGTGGGTGAGCATAATCCTATGCGCGCGTTAGTGCCGTGCTTGTACATGTGCCGCAGGCCTCTTTGTAGAGAGTGTAGCGCCAGCGCGAACTCGAGGAAAAGAGCAGTGAGTTAGATAGCGCGATACCGGAGTGTTCAAAAGGTGATATAGGATTCGCGCCATGCTCGGTTGAAAGTGGCTCTCCAAAGAGGGACAGAATTAAATTGATTGGTTGAGCTTCCGGAATGATACATGGGTGACTTCCCGACGCAGCAAGCCCCGTAAGTCCTAGCAAAAAATTACATATATATCTATTACGACAATAATACGAAAGACGACTGGCGACATCAGCTCACTATTCCTGCATCTGCTCCTGATTACTTCAGAGATTGTGTCAACGTCTCCCCCAAGGCAGTTAATCAATCATCATCATCACCAGCTTAACGTACGTCTACTGCGGCACGAAGCCCTCTCCCAGGAATCTCCAAATATCCTTATCTTTCACCAGCTCGCTACATCATATGTCTGCAGATTTCCTATTCTTAACACACGCCACTTAACCCTCTTCCGTCCTCAACGGCGCTTCCCTACCCTTGGCACCATTTTCCTCACAGCAATAGATTAGACCTACCGGTTATCTGCCCTACGCATCACATGACATGCCTAACTCCATTTATTCGTCCTCTATCACAATAGAGGACGAAGGCAAACAAACTCCATTTCTTCGTAATCTCTGTCACAATATCGGTTGCCCCATCTTGCTCTCTAGTTTGCACCAGTGTCTTCTTCTCACTTAACGTTATGATTATCACGATCCATTCCATCGCTTTAGCGCCTTCTCAAGCGTCTCTGTTATCTTCCGAGTTTCCGCACCATACGTTAGTGCCGCTAGAATGCAATGATTGCACTTTTTTTTTCAAGGATAACCGTAAGTTACATGCGCCCCGATCCATTTATTTCCCTGCTAATTCTCTTCTCGTGATCCGGTGGCCCTGCGACCGACTGGCCTAAATTAATGTAGTCCTGTATTACATGCCATTCAATTGCTGATAAGTTTAAAAAAAGAAAGAAAGAAAGAAAAGCAAGGAAAGAGCCGTACTGTAAGTGAAGGTAAACGAAAACTGAACACGGCAATTACGTTACATGTTACATAATTACATGTTAAGACACTTGCGCCTGCACGTCGTTTTCCGCGAATTACTGTGGTGGTGAGTGGACGACGCGACGTGGATGAGCACATCTGGAGGGACATTCGACTTTCCTATTGGCTAAGTCATGCAGCTTTCACTGTGCTGTCAAACGACTTGTGAGATGGAGTGTATACTTCCGCGGACACTCGATAACTCTCCTTTACTGCGGCATCGACATTTACCCCCAGAGTGGTTGCAGTGGGGAGTAGAGACGTCTTTATTTTAAAGGGTGTAATATTGGCCTCCGGTGCTGGATTGGTCTCGCGACTCCTAGATCATGAAACCAACGCTCAGAGCTCGCGATGTAAGAGAGAATTAAATTTAAAAAATGAATTCCGGAAGCATGTGCTCGGAAGCCATCCTGGGGGAAGACGGGGCGCGGAATGACATGAGCCCTCCATGAAGACGCCTTCATTAGCTTTGACATTTGACTTCATCTCTCGCAAGTGTACAGTGTACAATTTGCGATGGGGAAGGCGAAATAGAACGCTGAATATTAACCAACTTGATTGGCCTTACCTCCCTGATCACTTGGCGGCAACAAACAAAGCAGCCTGCCTCAAACGCGTATGCCATGCGTAATAAGATAACGTAAGAAAAAAGATTGCGGGATTCGAACCCGCGTCCTCGTGCTAAGCAGAAGAACGCCGTGCCCACTGAGCTATACCGCGGCGGGTAACAAAAGTGACATGATCAGGAAATAAACGCATGAGCAGGTGAGAATAGACAATAAGAAACACACGAGCACCCGATTGAATTCCGCAAATAATGAGTCCTTTGATAGAACGCAGAGGGAATTTCTTCTTTTAAAGTGTATTTATTTTGTGACGCCAAAAAATATATTTAAAAAGTTGCAGTCACTTTAGCATACGCCAAATAGGGTGAAGATGAAAGCCTGCGCGCTCAAGAGATATTCATTAAATTATTTGACATTCTCATTCGAATGCGTTGTTACTTCTTATCACTTGTATTTTTCCGACCAAAGGTCGCGGATTTGAGTGGCTTAATTGACGCTACCTTAAATAACTGTGCCTTAATTAACTTCGCCCTAATTAACACCAAAAGTCACGGGTACGACTCCCACCAAAGTTCGTGGGTTCGAGTGGCTTAATTAACTCTATCTTAATCAACACGATGACGACGGTGACCCGCACACCATCTAAATTGTTGGGTGAGCGTTTAGCGTTTACATATAGGTAACACACGATGCCGGGTTGGTGTAGTAAGTACTTACTACATCAATTCGGCATCGTGTACGATTTCGCGTCGACGACACGGTTTTCGCTCAAGGACATTGAAGGTCGACTGATCGATGAAACATATAAGGCTTTCGCCTTAAAAAAAAAAAAAATTCCATCCACTGATAGCGATAGCATGTACGTGTCCTTCGAAGATACAAGTATGCATCGTGTCGTGTAAAATGAACGGGATGCATTTGTCAGTGAATCCGCGTGTCTTTCGTGACCGTGGCTTTTCGGAAGCAGGTGCGCCCTGCCGACTCGTTTCCGGCGTACTCCTTGAACTTTGGCCAGGGGATCTTTTCCTCTTGTTGCTCGTGCTCATAGTCATGTCGCTACCTTTCCACGATGGTCGTTGTGAGTGCGACCCCATGTCGAAGGCGTCCTCCTCACTCTTCACGGTGGTTGGCATGGCAACAGAGCACGGTGGTATTAGTGTATGCTTCCTTCCCGGTCCCCCGCTACTTGAAGCCGGTAGTGCGTGCGTTATGTCTCGTCGTCGTTTCTGCCTTGGTGCAGTGTGCGATTTCGCGGATGAACACATCTTTTTTGTTTTTCTTTTACTGCGCAGTAACAAACACGTGAACACGTCCCAGCATAACTTACGCTGGTTGGACGTCCGTTCGGCATTCACGTTCGGCCTTTTTGGCGAGTTCTTCTGCGAGCCTGTGTCGTGTATTTGTCCCTGGGGGTAACATATTCTGCGCCTTCTTGTAGATCAGGAATCAGGACCCTTGTAACTGCAGGAAGTACCGACGTCCTTGTTTTAGATCCATGGGGGGGAGGGGGGGGGGAGGCTTAGAATATATTACCCGTAGAATGGCTTACAGTAGGCCTATCATAGTAGGAGAATGGGTGGATGCAAAGGTAGGGACTTGCAGTGAGGGGGCTGATGACGATTTGATACAGTGATGATGTGCGATTGCTTCAGCACAAAATGGAGGGGGGGGGGGGGGGGGGGCGTAAAAGGAGTGTTTGTCTTGCAGTTGAGTTGATTTTACGGACAACCCTCCGGCTGCTAATATTGATATTTCCGTGTGCGTTCTCCAATTAGTTGTCTTATGGACGATATGCTCGCACGAGAAGAGCCCTATTGGGCTGCGTATTGGTTGTGAAACAAGTTCGCTAGATCAAACGGGGATGCGCTTACAGGGGGTTTATTTAGGGCTTCACTTAGGACTTTCGAAACCGGTGCACATTCTAAATTGTTCAGAGCCTACAGGTACCCGCATACGCGGGCTCGCCTGCAAACGAGGCGTTCAGCGTCTGCTGCATGCAAGGCATCAAGGTTTTAATTTCCGCAATTGAAACTTCCTTTCTTCAGATGACAGTGCTTACATTGAAAATTAATTAGTTAACAACGCCGATGTTTGTTAGGGCCTCAACGGCTTTTCTTCTTGTAATCGATGACGTAGTATCGGCCGTGTAGAATCAATACACTCTAATGCATCTGATACCCAACGTATCATTTTTTCGCTGCACGCCGAGTTTGATATCTGGGGATTGTGATTTTGGGCACGAGAAACTTAACGCACGCCCTATAGTAGCGTTCTTGATGTACGCTGTAGCGAGTTTTCAGTTGTAGGTAGTTCAGCAAATTAACAGTTCAAAATTAAGTAATTACTATAATAATTAGGTTCTTGCTTTAATACTTTCTTGTTTTATTTACGCGAAAGTAACTCTCCGTCTCCAGAACTAAAGATGAACGAGCTGCTCTAACTTTCCTCGAGGTGAAACGGCGTTTGGGCATTACAGGATCAAAGCATAACGTGTCTGACGGCGATGAAAAAGAAATAAATCAGAAAATGAATGCCAGGCAGGTTAACTAGAGTAAACGCCCGGTTGGCTACTCTGTACCGTGTCAAGGGGCTAGAGCAGGTCATTTCAGACAAATCATTAAAAATGGCTAATCACGTTGCCACTCAATATAGGTCTTTTTTTTTCTTTAAGCGAGTGGTTTAAAACCGGCCTGTCAATGTAATGGCACAGTGGATTCTTTGATTTACCCTATTTTTATATTTATCGATTCGGTAGGTGCCACTAGATGTGTGCCCGCTATTGGCCAGTCCTCCTGTATGGGTGTACACGTCATTGCACGTCACACAATAAGTACGGAATCCTTAAATGTTAGTTAGATATGTGTCGCACTTGTATACGCGTTCACCTAGCCGTCTCCATTCTCCTCTCAACAAGTGTCAACACATCGCCTTCGTCCTCCTCACGTCTCTGCGTAGATGTATCATACTGCGCATGCGCCCGAATTCGTGTTTTCATTTTGACGTGGCTCGTGAGTGGTGTATAGTGCGTAAACGTAAATATTGCATGATATCAGAGTTATGATTATAGGGATGGATAAACATAATCAGTGCATGAGGTTGCACGCTGCGTAGGATGAAAGCATATATACACAATTGCTCGTGCGGCCGTTAGTTGTACAGTATTTAATTAACCGCGTCATCAAAGCATCGCTTCACAGATTCCAACATGTGTATTGAATCCCCGTGTTTAAGTTTTTTTTTTTCGCAATTCTCGACAATTTGTATAAAAAAAACTTGAGCCTCTAAAATAAATCATCTACTTCGCACAATCGATAAATTCCTGCTTTTTTTTTCCCTCTCAAATGTCACACATTTCATTTAAATCGGTCTTTCTTTCGGTTGTCTGATGACAGTATTTTTCCCTGTCTTTGTTCAGGCGGGAACTTGAATAGGTAAATACGACTCGGTGCCACCTAAAGCTTCTCCTAACGCACCTAACAGTCACAAATCATTTTTTTATTAAGATATAACCGGCCTTTGGCCAGTTCTAGCCGTCGCTCCGTTCCGGCAGCCGGGAATATACCGGAAGTCAACGCGTGCCGAAATGGTCGGGAATAAATTAAAACTCCGCGAATGTACTGTAAGCGGCAGTGGCTAGAACCGCGGCGAAGACCGCGTCTTCGCCTCTCCGTAATTGAATGACGGCTCCGCAATGACACTTGCCGTAATTAAACCAGTAGGCATTGCTTGAACTCACGAGTTCCAAGGGCCCGGGCTTTCGAGCTATATACGTGTACCTCCCCGCCCAAGCTTTCAATTGCCCCTGAGACAAACATGCATGCCCATCTGCTATAGTCAAGAAGATACCGTTACGTTGTCGAAACACTCCCTTGCCTGCAGATTTCTTGTTGTTGTTTTTTTTTTCGTTTTCCTTCTTTCTTGTTTTTTCGTGTTTTTTTTTTTTTTCTCGCACTGTTGGTATTCACGGATCAACAGCCCCGCGAAGCCGAACTATTTTTACTTTTCTTTGTTATCGTTGTCATTTTCGCACTTCTCTTGGTTCTTCTTTGTTTCATTTGCCGGGCGATCGCCCCCGACGTGCGAACTCATTAGACCAGGTGTCGAGGCGGAACGTCAATTTAAGAGTGAAAATGCCGCCTTCTAGCTGGGAGCTCGGCTACCGGTCTTGGAATAAAAAGTCGCAACGTCTTATTGCTTGACGGTTTAATGCTGAGACCATGCCAATTTGCCAACTTTGCTCTGGTAAAGGTAGCGTCACTCAGGCTGTTGTAACGGAGGGACGATGACAGGGCACATCCGGGTCAACGAGAGACAAAGACTCGTCCATTTATTTTCAGCTTAATAAATAAATAACGAAACAAATAGAAACAGTGGCATTGTATCTGACTGGTGATACCTATTTTATCTTTCTGTTTTCTATATTCACGTTTCGTTTTACGTTGTAGTTACGCAGTTACTCCCGAACACTTAACGTGCGCGTCGTACCAAATGTCTTGTCGCGCCCAATGCATTGCTAGTCGAATCAAGCGCGCGCACGCTAACTGCTGGTAATTGTGTCTCTTACGAAAATCAATTTTAAGTTCCTTTGGACCACCTAATGAATTCCTATCGAGCATAACGGAGCTCTATAGATCTACAGAAAGGCGCTCTCTATAAGAGCACCTGTAAAGTAAAGGCTCTATAAAGTCTAAAGTGACTGTCTATAGAAATATTCATTAAACGCAATGTGTGTTGGATGTAAAGTGGATTCACGTCCTTTTAATGAGTTCCTAAGAGCGATTTTTTTTTCATATTACCACCGTAGATATGTAGCCTAGATATCAGCGCTTGTCCTTTCTTTCTTGTCCGTGTTTTTCGCGCTGTTCTCCAGCAGTACAGCCTAGATAGCGGCTGTTCCACATGCGTGACGAACAACTGAGTAGCGGGAATTTGTATGAAATTTGTAATTAACTGAGCGTGAAATCGGGCACGCGTATTTTGGCTGGCAACATTTGGAGGGGGGAGGGGGTAGGAGTTTAGGTCGATCGTAACTAAATAGTTATTTGGCACGCGTTCGTTATATCTGATGAGACACGGTACCATCGCGCGCGTACAAATTCTGTAGGCTGCGCGGTCTTCATATTCGTCATAACGCGACACTTTTAAGCGAAGCTTTATGGGCTCACAAGTTACGGCGTAGGTGGTGATGCTTGTGGTAGTAGTGGTGTCACGCTTAAAAATAGTGCAGGAAGAGTCCAAGCTCAATGGCACATACCAGGGACCAAGAAGAAAAATAAAGAGAGAAAGAAAGAGAGAGAGAAAGAAAAAAATGTCGCAGTTTCGCCCGAAAGGCGAAGCATCAATTGCGATAGCAAATTAGTAGAGCGCTATTTGGAGCAGGGATAGTAGTTTTATCGGCTGCATAAACTTGGACACATTCGCTTACCAACTGAATTAACAAGCGTGGTGTCAGCGCGCACAAGCAAACATGAATAGATCACACTCAATGACCGCAGACAACCACTATCAGAACGCTGGCATCAAGCGCAGCCGCCGCAGCGAGCGACGGTTCCTGCGGTCTATCGCTTCAACGGAAACTGAGCGGCGAATGCACAGCACATACAAAGATCAGAGCCGTGTGGAGATCGCTTTTAAGAGACGGTGCGGGCGACCGCCGCAGCCGGGTAAAGTACAAGCGCAGTTGTTGGCAGAGTAGAAGCTGTACCCCCCCCTCCCTCCCGCGCTGCCTTCCCGCTTTCCTCCTTTCGCGTGCGAGATTGAGTGGCCAGTTCCCCTTGCGCCCGGTTGCAAGATACGCATTTGGTGCCGCAGCACAGCGTCGCCCGGCCTCGCTCCCTCCCATACCCCCACGGCCTTTCGCGTGACGGAGGTCGCGTTCGCTTTCCGCCGTGCGTTCGCTCTCCGTTATAGCGCACGTCCCCCGCGCGCTTTCACTCGCGCATACGGCGCGCGGCGGCGATTTTATCGCCCTTGGACTTTATATGGAACCTCACGGCGACGGCGATGGCAGAAATCCGCTTGAAGTGTCCATATAATTGCTATCGCAATAAACAGAGAGAGAGAAAGAGAGAGAAAGAAAGAAAATCACCAGCCCTTCCCCTGTCGAGAAGATGGGGGTAAGCGAATGTTGTCGTGTGTGTACTTGACCTACTACTTTCCCTTCCCTTTCCTACTTCTTTTCGTTCGCTTTCGTGGCACTTTTCGTTCCCTTTCCCTCTACTTTTGTTCCCCTTTCGTGCAGTTTTTCCTTCCGTTTCGTTGTACGTTTCCTTCCCTCGGTGCATACATTTAATAAACGTTTATGATTTATTACCGTGACATGTGGTGAACATTACGTTGCCCTGACGAAGGTCAGATACACGCACGACAAGCTTCGCTTACCCCCATTTTCTCGACAGGGGAAGGGCTGGTGAATTTTTTTCTAAGCAGTACAGCTATAGGCAAGATAGCAGTACGTATGCCTTTTATTACAGTCAAGTTTTCACGCCAACTTTCTTTCTTTCTTTCTTTCTTTCTTTCTTTCTTTCTTTCTTTCTTTCTTTCTTTCTTTCTTTCTTTCTTTCTTTTCATTCTGCTGAGCGGAATACAAAAATATTTCCTGTGCTTACATTCAGGTGCACGTTAAAGACCAGGTGGCCAAAATTAGTACCGAGCCCTACACTACGGTGCGTGTCTCATATGTCACGTGTTAACTTAAAGGCAGTCGTTCAGTCAATCAAATATGCAACCGATCGACTAATGAATCTTCTTAGCATTGGGTCCTCGCTCGCCTATAGAAGAATCGACAGAAGCGCTGGCGCAAAAGCTACTCCACGTCGAAGTCAGCGCGGTGTAATGCGTTCCTTTGTCTAAGTCTTCTTCGTAGGCGTTGTCACTTGAGTACTAATGGACGGCGCATTGTATACGCGACAGTGTCGCAACTACCGCGCCGATTCGCGATTGTGATGACGTCACTTGAAGGAAAGAGAAGTTGCGACCGTTTCCATCAGCGTTACAATGCGAATGCAGGATCTTATAGTGTCGCTTCGCCTCGCTACATTTCGCGTCACGCTTTCGACGAACCGTAACGACAGCGACGTACGGCACAAGGTGTTGTTGCGTAACAAATCGCCCGCGAGCGTGAATAGACCTATATATACGTCAATGCTAGGCGCGCAAGACTGACAGTGACTTTTCGCAATAACTATCGTGGGCCACTTTCGACCTTCCTGGTCTCACCCTTGCCAGCCCTGTGGGAGCAAGGTGACTCGGCCGGCTGGAAGCATCACTACTGCACCGTTTTCGTGCACTATCAGCAAGAACTCCTGCGTGGCGATGCAAGAATATAGACAACATCACCGCTGCTTTCGTTTTGTCCCAATGGTGGGGCGTAAAGACCGAAAGACTCTTCTTGGAGGGTTGAAGCGTATAAGAGCAACTGCGTGCGGGATCACGAAGGACTTAGTTATCCCGCAAGGACATTAGATTTTGAGGAGGGAGGTGTTTGGCATCGTAGTGCAGTTTCTCAGAGAAACCGATCTGTCCAGAGAGCGGCGACGTTTACCAGTGTTTGCCAGTAGCCAGCCAATCGCGTGATGTAGTAGAACTAGACTCGGCGGGGCAGAGACCTTTGCTTCATCTGATTACCTTACTCATCAATTTTAACAGCGTTAGAGTGATAAGTGACACACCTTAATTACGCCACGTGTATAATTCTGAGACATGTTTATTTACTCCTGACAAGTTAAACTAAGACGCTCCGGTGCAGCAATTGCTGGCATGCCTTTGCAAGGCTAGATCCGCCCGTGGCTTGCACCATTCTTCTTCTTCTCCCCATAAATAGACGTCGGCTGTCAGCAGCTCTTAGGAGCCGTGTATTTCGAATAGCAAAGTACGTTCGAGAGGCGCGATTACGTCATCGTCGAGCCATGGTCTGGCGATGGCGAGTTTCTAGTCCGCGGTGATTGCCCGTCTACTTAACGGCCGCGCTGACAGAGGACGAGACGAGAAACGGTAAAAAGAAAAATTAGAGATTCTCTGCAGCGAACGCATGGTGAGATCTGAGCTCCGCTAATCCTTCGCGTCGGACGGCTCTGACGACGACAGTGCCGACGTGCGCTTGGCGCGCTCTCTAGCGCTCATAACCGAAATGACGAAGTTAAAGTAAACGTTCCAAAAACTGAAGATGTGGGTTGACGGGCCTATGTCTGCAGAGAGCCCAATTCAAACAACGGTAGATTATACCGCTGCTGCCGCGATGTGTGTTACAACGCAGTCTTTGACCTCGTCGGAGCGTACAAGCTGGGTCTCTCTCTCTCTCTCTCTTTTTTTTTTCTTTTTTTTTTTTACGCGAGTGCCCATTATACTGTATGTCTGGGTCCAGCGATAAAAAAAAATATCTCCCCTGAGTGCCCGTCACGAGAAACCCTTCGGCTAGGTATAAAAGAAAGCGTGTCAGGACGTAATAATTTGACGTGCAATGACCTATCTGTAGCTCTAGCTATTTCGTGTCGGTATAACACCAAAAGGCATCGCGCCGATAAAAAAAAAAGGAAAAAAACCGAGTATTTCGGCTGCGGTTGAAAATGCCTCCACACTTCTCAGAATATTGGCAGAAACGGTTGGACAATAGCAGCAAAGTGTTCTTGAGCGACAGCAAAAGTTGTGCAAAATGACACGTACAAAGCTAGAAAATTTCCCGCTGTCGTTTAGAATTTTTTTATGAGCATAGTTTGCGGATGGTGAAATGTTTCTTTTTTTATTATTCTTTCTTTCTCTGTGTGTGTCCTTTACCTACCAAATTATTTCTATATGTGCCTGTACATCTATCTCTAGTTACCTATCTCTTTATCTCTCAGTCCGTATAGTATGCCCATCATCTGTTGTCATCTATCAAATGGCAAAAGTGAAGGGCAATAGAGAGAAAGCAATCAAGAGGAAAGCAGCTGCTTCAGCAAGAGCCTCTACATCTAGGTACACGTCTATATAACTATATTTATCAGCTTATCTATCTGTCTGTATGTGTGCCTGTCTGTCTGTCTATCTATCTATCTATCTATCTATCAAATGGAGATAGTGGAAGCAGACCTGGAAAAAGCAAGAAAACAGCTGCCTCACATAGTAACTAACAGCTATCTGTCTTCTAGACTGTCTATCCAAGTACCTACCTGCGCTGTGCCCATCAATCTGTGTGCGTATAATTTATCTAGCTATCATATTATCTAGCTATTTATCGATACCTACAAAACAGCGAGAGTCGGGGCAAACCGAAAGAAAGCGAGGAAACGGCTACTTCAGCAAGAACGTACACGAACCCCTCAAAACAGCTTGGGCGATGACCCGACGATGCCGCGTGCACAGTTTCTCCAGCAGTTCCAACTCAAAGGCGCAAAAACTTGCGCGTATCGGGTGAAATATTTACTGAATGCGAAGAAATTTCTTTTTTTTTTCTCTCCCTAGGGGGGGGGCGTTGTTGTTTTGGTGTCCCTCCACACTTCTTGCTGCACGCGCACTGCTTATCTGAGTGTACGCGACATCCGGCTCGTTTTCGCTGATAAAGCCCGTCGTCTCAGATTTCCCGAACGACGATCAGCTGCCGAAGGCGAGCGTGCGGGAAAAGGGGGCAGGATCGTGCTGCGCATGCGCGCGCATTCCTCGCTCCTCACTCGTAAGTTGCGTACTAACCAAGTTACGACATTAAGTGACACCAGGGGAGTGTAGGGTTGCACGAAAAATTGTCGAGTTCTCTCGGTGATAGGGGTGTGTCAGTCTATACGCGCGACGTGAACACGAAAAAAAAAAATCTTCCTTATGACGACAATAGAATCAAATAAATGTGAAATATTTGAAGCGATTGAGAAGGCACTGCAAATATTCAGAAAAACTTTTCAACGAGGCTACCATCTTTGGTTCATTCAGCGGTATTTTGCAAAAAAAAAAAAAAAGCAAAAGAGGGGGGGGGGGGGGGGTAATTCTGAGAGTATACAGACATCAACGTCCGCTTCTTTTATAAAACCTTAAATCTTTGTAATTCTTTCATGCCGTTCAACGACAAACTTTTGGTTGAATGGCTGTGGGATTCTGCTGCTAAGCGCGATGCCATGGACTCGATTCTTGGCCGCTTTACGAGGAGTTATGTAATTCAAGAACGTCTGTGTGTCCGCATATCCGTCCTCTAGATACGTAAACCAAGGCGTTGCAATAACACTGCGGAGCTATTCGCAACGGCTTTTTTGTATATCGGGCGCGGGTTTAGGAAGTCTATCTATCTATCTATCTATCTATCTATCTATCTATCTATCTATCTATCTATCTATCTATCTATCTATCTATCTGTATTATCTGTCGTGCTGCAAAAGAATTGATTGCGGTCTCCAGCTGCATGCTACCACGTATTTAGTTTTATTTTCTATTGTTGAACCGTAGGAAAAACCATGTCCGAGGAATTCATGTTCGATAAATCTGTTGGCATAGCAGGCTTGTCCGCGCGTGAGCGATTATCTTCTATTACCGTACAATTCGGCATATAATGTACGATTCTTTTCTCTCTCTTTTCAAATTTTTACATATTAATGTTGCTTCTCATATTATTCGTGAATGCAAGTTTTTTTTAAACATGCAGATAGATAGATAGATAGATAGATAGATAGATAGATAGATAGATAGATAGATAGATAGATAGATAGATAGATAGATAGATAGATAGATAGATAGATAGATAGATAGATAGATAGATAGATAGATAGATAGATAGATAGATAGATAGATAGATAGATAGATAGATAGATAGATAGATAGATAGATAGATAGATAGATAGATAGATAGATAGATAGATAGATAGATAGATAGATAGATAGATAGATAGATAGATAGATAGATAGATAGATAGATTTTTGCTGGTCGTATTATGCACTGATATGTATTCTCATAATTATTTCTCTTATTCTTCTGTCCACTCATATGTGGGTTGTACGCAGGTTTTTACGGTACCTAATCTTTAGATAAACACTCACCCTCCCTGGCCGCGTTTTCGATAACGGACAATAATTGGACAAAATAGTCGCATGCCTACACAGCGCCTATTCTACGCACGCCACCCCACAGCCTTTTTGCTCAAAGTACTTCGTTTTTCGATATCCCAGAATTTAAAAACGGATAACAAATGACGTTAAACTACACGGTCTCAGCTAAAAGGAGGGCTCGCCAATTTTCCTCTTTATTCAACGTTTGGAGCTCAATTATATTCTGGTAGCAAGAACTCGCTGCTAGCGCAGTGTTTCCTCCCATATACGGTGTTATAAGGCGCTTAGAAACTAGAAGCCTTTTCTCAAGGCCTTGAAAATCACCGTGAATTACCGCATATAAGAACGACGCTTTGTTTTAGGTTATGGCACGTCAACATTTCCTTTACTATATTCGAATGCGGTTGCGAAAGCTCTTGAAGGCATACGGGCCAGTGTAGCACATAAAAAAACTTGAAAAAAAAACTCAACTCGATTTTTTTAAACCTCCTATAACACGCAGTTTAAGGCTCCGAAAGCCACTAAGAAAAGAATAATCAGACTCCAGTAATTTCTCCGGCCTTCAACTCGTTCACGCCGCAGCAGCAGCAGGATCTAAGGAGACCACCATGTTCTCAAGAATGTAACTGTGTAGCACTTATGTTGCAACGGCGCATACCCACTCGATCTGTGCGATAGTCCAAGAATCGTGTAACGCGAAATAATAGATTGAAATGCATAATATGCAAAAAAAATTACCGCTAGGTTTAGAATAAAATGAAACAAAATTTTGAGAACATATTGTGATGGAGCGTGAAGGACTATCTCATTACATAAACAACGCAAATGTAACTCAATTTGGCGGAAAAAAAATTAGGGTCAGAATGTAGCGAATAAATCGCATTAAACCTCAAGAAAAGTCCTGCATGGCAGAAAAAGTTTTTTTTTTCCCGTCGCTGTGCCCTAAACTCTACCCACCAAAGAATAGCAAATCCGGAGCAATTTAATATAATTCAAAGATTCGGAGTGGTGTTTCTAAGATTCTTTTTCGTTAAACAAAAATAGTTGAGAAGAAACAAAAAAAATCGCGCATAACTCACCTAAGATTACTATCTAATTGTGCGAATAGCCGAAACTCGTAATGCATGAGGCATCGTGTATTGCACCCAGGCTCCAATCTCGCGCTTCCGTCTAAACACGCCGCGCCCTCTGGTGACGCCGCCTTGAAGTCCGCGCATATCCACTTGCGCATATCCTATGGCACACGCCCGAGTTGGCGTCAAAGAGGTTCATTGAATAGCGGCACATACACGGTGACATATACCCGCGCAAACGGCCCACATTTTGATAATACACTACCTTCGGGATCGGGCCACATACTGTCTGATCGGGCCACAGACTGCACTGTCTCCGGGGTCGGCCCATATTTTTGGCGGGACAGCTGTATAGCTAGATAGCCGGAATGGAAACTGGATAGAGTGTGCAACGAATGGTATTCGCAATCTAAGAAAAATCATTCATGGTCTCATCGCAACTAGTTCTCTGCAATACGCGTAACGTCGTTTCGTCCGTTGCAGTATATGGCCTGTGGTGGCCTCCGAAGTACATGTACCTCCTCACTCTTAGAACTTGCTTCTCGCATGATTGCCAACACAAATTTCCAAGCGCGAACGCTGCGCGATCGCTCTTAATACTTGGGAAACCCACGCAGAGATCGGTAAACCACCGCACGAACAGGCAGTTAATGACCAGGCAGACAAACAGGTGCATCCGGCAAAAGATAATGCAGATACAATGCAAATTTTACGATCTGTGAGAAGCGATGCTTTGTGAACGTGGTTAGTGTATGCTACGAAGCAGTTCACCTTCCGCACAGCGTTTCGCAGCAAAATGATTACTTGCCTGCACGTCAAATCAGCAAGACGCGCAAACTCCTACCACGCCACCGCGGATGGCAGTCTCCGGGATCGGCCCGCTTTTCATCCACCCATCTCCGGGATCAGCCCAGTTTATCGTTGCACAATCTCCAGGACCGGCCCGCCTTGCTCGGCAAGAAGCCGACCAAGCTGACGCGTCAAACCGCGCATGCGCTATCTATCTATCTATCTATCTATCTATCTATCTATCTATCTATCTATCTATCTATCTATCTATCTATCTATCTACGCTTTAATGAACCTTCGCTTTAATGAACCAATTTCGCGCCCACATGCTTATATTTGCAGCATTGAGGATGTCTATTCTCCATCTCAAGTCGTCCGCCCACCGCGCGACAGTAATTCGCGGTATACGACGGGCATGCATGCGCAAAGATCCTAACATGTCACGTATCGCTGTTACCGTATCACGTATACTAAGCAAAAAATAAAAATCGCTAACCCCGCGTCATTAATCAGACAGTTACGCCCGGAACTATATCCCGCTGTGCAAGGATATTATACCTGCGTACTCCTCGTACCTTCGGCAGTGCTGCGAACGACTTGTGAGATGGAGTATGGGTACCGGATGTAGTTTCACTGCGTATTTCCGTAGAGTAGAGCGCCGGCCACCGGCCCATCTGTAGTAGTAGCACTGATGGGGTTGCATATAGGCCCAATCATTGCGAGTGCTTTCCCGCAAGTGAGCCATCCGGCAAGACAGCAGAAGTAGCCACGGTCGGCAAAGTGTCGGCAAAGTATACTTTGCCGACAGTATGGCTACTTCTGCTGTCTTGCAGAAGTAGCCACGGTCGGCAAAGTCACGGTCGGCAAAGTGTCGGCAAAGTATACTTTGCCGACAGTGGCTACTTCTGCTGTCTAGCGCCACGGTCGGCAAAGGGTAGGGCTAGAAAGCTCCGCTTTTAAAAGAAAGTTGCGCACATCGCAGCTGTGATTACTGCGGCTGGCTCCCTTGTGCACTTTGCCTCCTGGTGACGTGTTCGATCCCTGTAGTGGTGGTTGTCAAAGTTTCGTTTTTTCTTCGCCAGAAGGCGAAAGTTGCGCGTGAGATGTGGTCTGACAAAGACGGCGGCGTAACGACCAGGACAGACGAACAAAATTAGCCATGCTTTGTAACTGCTGCCGCAATAGCACCCTCCGGATTCGAGCATGCAGTGGCCCGAAGTATACAGGGTGATCATTATTCAGTTTTGTGGATCTTTTTTTAAAAAATAGCCTATTGCAGATAACATAGTTCTAGTCCTCGAGCTGGATTAGTCAGAGATGCAGACATTACTCGCACGAGAAATCTAAACTCGTATTCAACTAACTAACAAATATCCACTAATTATCTTTTGAATGACGCTGCAGCACATATCGCAATTTATGAACAGTAGCCCACTGCATTTGCAAGGCGCATCCACTTGGAACGAATTTCCAGAATGACGCCCGTTTGTAAATTTCCTTGCGTTTGCATAGAATACAAGTTAAGGAGTGGCGTCAGAAAGAAAATTATGTTACCTTCGTATCATATGAGAAGCGATAAACGATTGCCATAACCATTATTCAGCATCCATTTCTGCGTGACTATGCAAGCTGCGGAAGAGTATTATTGCCTCGTGCTTTGTAGGATGTTTTGTTTTTCAAGTGCCATCGGTCCCTTGTTTTGTGTAACTTGGAACGATAGCAGCAGTTATTTGCTTGAAGCGCGCGTGGTATAACTATTCCTTCCTGAAATTGGCGTACATTTAACTGGAATCGTTCCTCCAGTTACTGTACCCTTAGATTGCCCGCTTTAAATACACGTGGCGAGGTATAATGCCCTTAACCTGAACACACTGAACCGCGGAAACTGCTGGAATTCTCGTTGAAGAAATGCCTGGACATATGCAGGACTTAGCCATCATCAGCATTCATTATTTATTGTTTCTTTAAAGTCCTCTGTCTGGGCATTATACGCAATGGGTAGCAATTACTATACAGGATAAAAATTAAGGAAAAAACTCACTAGTTTCTAACACAGGTAAGATATCTGAGAGGCAGAGTATGAGAAGTTGGTGAAGCAAGGTATTATATGACTATTACGATGGTAATCACGCTTCTTACCTTTATTTAGGCGCTGGTAAAAAAAAGCGTGTTTGCGACTTCTAAAACGCAGGAGCCGGTATCAAAATATGGATAATAGTTTTACCATAAAAAGAGGATAACACGAACTGAAATTTGAAAAAAAAAAAGTACCACTGCCGCGAAAGAACATTTATTTTCGCTAAACACTGCAGGAAACCAGCTAAGCGTATCGGAAAGAACCGCTAAGCTGGCATCACTATCTAAGTCCATATCTACGGAAATTCAGAGCTGGATTGGTCCCTGGCAGAAATTCGCAGTTTCCCCCGAAAGGCGAAGCATGGATTGCGATAGCAAATTAGTAGATAGCTATACGAAGTAAGGATATTAGTTTTATCGGCCATATAAACTTGCAAACATTCGCTTACTAACTAAATCAACAAGCACGTTGTCGCGCGCGCACAGGTAAACATGAACACATCTCGCTCGATGACCGCCGGCAACTCGCTGTCGAAACGCTGCAGTCAGGAAGCGCGGCAGCAGCGGCGAGCGAAGTGAACCTTCGTGCAAGTGTATCGCTTCAACGCAAACTGAGCGACGAGAAGACCGCATGCATGAAGGTATGAGCCGCCTGCAGATTGCTTTCAAGACAAGGCGCGCGCGCGGGACTGCGCGCGGCCGTGCAAAGTACGCAGTGGGTGCCGCAGTATAGAACGCCGCCCCCTCCCTCCCGCGCTGCCTCCCTTCCGAATCCCCATGCGCGCGGTCGCGAAATGCGCAGTCGCTGTCGGAGAACAACGCCACCCCGCGGCGAAGGTGTCATCGCTTTTGGACATTATGCGGAACATCACGGCGGCGGCGACGGCAGAAATGCGCTTGGAGTGTCCATGTAATTGCTGTCGCAATAAAAACTTACGTCACCTGGGCACGCAGTCCCGCGCTCACCTGGTGATCTTGTGAACATTCAAAGTTGCCTTTCGTGAACATTCAAAGTTGCCGCACGGCATAACGAGGGAGTGAAATCGTATATAAGCACGCAGGCTGGTTTCATGTAGATACTGCAACGACGAATTATGAAACCTATAATAGTTCGTGAGCCTTCGTTCATATAGTCTTCGGCTTGGTCAGTTCCCGACTTCCATGTCCCTGAGCGCATTTTCGTGGTCCGTCTTTGTCCAAGAGCCCGGCCAAAGTAGGCGGCGGGCATTGGCTGCACACGCAGGGGTGTAGAACAAACAATGAAGAATTGAGCACACACGCGGGGGAATGACTGCACCCATGTCAGGCCGGAGGGTAGACTTTCGGACAATGGGGGGCGATTTTGTCTGCTTATTTGTTTGATTGTTTGTTTGTTATGGCTTGTTTGAAAGCGCCTTTATTACACTTTTTGCGGATATTCGCGCCCTGGGCTTTTCGCTCTCCGGCAGAAGTTACGAGCCATGCCGTTCGCAAACGAATCAGGAGACTTTTCGCTATGACTTTAATATGCCCAGTGGAAACCCCGTCGAACTCTGCCAAAAGAAAGGAGCACGTTTTCTTTCTGTCTTATATGGCCAAAAAAAAAAAACTTGTTCTTACACGTAAAATTCACGGGGAATCTTTTTTTTTTTTTTCGCAGGCCCTACATTGCCCCTACCTCCCAACGCATATTACGTACATTCGGCTTCGTATTATATGCGTGACCTTACGGTACCCGCAAGATAGGCGGATGAAAAAGAACAATAATTAATAGAGGACGTGCTCGCGTGTGAATTCGTCCGTATGCTGCAGCTCGCCACATTTGTGTCTCTCTTTTTTTTTTTTTTTTTTCACGTCATCGCGCGAAGACTTTACTCAGAGTGGGCACACGCTGGAATAACAGTCTCCAGCACAGCTTAAGAAAACAGTTTAAATGCGGCCTCTTCTAATGTTCTTCTGTTTTCTTCTTTATTTTGACCGTAAGGTGGCGCCCTGGGAGTTAACATATTTTTCTGGAGGCGTACAAGCGGTATACATGTAAATTTAATTAATACATGCCACCACACTTTTTTGCCCTGGAGGAAAACTTTGGTCCAACACAAGGGAGAAACTGCGAAACAGCCTTGAGCAATGTTCCGGTGTAGCTGTTCCCCAGGCAACGGATTTTTTATGCAAGTTGTAGAGTGATTCAAGTGTGTTTGTGCAAGTGTATAGTGACGACTAGATGAAGTTTCGCGCTTTTTATGTCAGCACCTTCTTCCATACCGTCTAAATCTGGCACGCTGAAAAATATATGTTACAATGTACATGTATATAATAATGTTAAATAATGAAGTTATGAAAAAAAAACTTGCCCAACTCTATTGTTTTATTCAGCAGAGGACTAAGCAGCGTGAACGTTATTACGGCGTTTATTATGTTATATTACACATTATACGCATATTACACAATGTACGTTTGTATACAGTGTTTCAAAAGCTTTTGCGGATCCCACCCACTGTGGGAATCGGTAGACGCAAAGCTTATATTTAGCGACGGTTTCCACCACACGCCCAATACCGGCACGCTGTTGGCGTTGCGATAGGCGTAGAATCGCCGATACGAGTGTATGTACTGAGAGAAGTACGTAAATATAATGCTTGACGTTCAACGCGTCTGCACCCCTTGTAAAGACATTATCAAATGCTCCTTCCAATCGAGACACGTTCATAAATGTCCTTTAGGGTTCGCATTGAGCTATACAGACACCATTTGTGACGTATGTCACAAATGGCGTCACAAATGGTGTATGTCACAAATGGTGTCTGTATAGTTCAATGCAAATCTGAGACACACAAGACACCATTTGTGACTTACGTCACAAATTGTGACTTACGTCACAAATGGTATCTTGTGTCTGGTGTCACAAATGGTGTCTATATAGCTCAATGCAAATCTGAGACACACAAGACAAATTAATTAATTAAATTATGGGGTTTTACGTGCCAAAACCAGTTCTGATTATGAGGCACGCCGTAGTGGGGGACTCCGGAAATTTGGACCACCTGGGGTTCTTTAACGTGCACCTAAATCTAAGTACACGGGTGTTTTCGCATTTCGCCCCCATCGAAATGCGGCCGCCGTGGCCGGGATTCGATCCCGTGACCTCGTGCTCAGCAGCCCAACACCATAGCCACTGAGCAACCACGGCGGGTCACACAAGACACCATTTGTGACATACGTCACAAATGGTGTCTTGTGTCTGGTGTCACAAATGGTGTCTTCGCATTGAGCTATACAGACACCATTTGTGACGTATGTCACAAATGGTGTCTACGCAAGCACTACGCAAGTGCTTCCTCTCCGAACTCCTTTACGCTGACATCGCAGCTGTTCTTCGTGCTTTCCCTCTCGGCGCTTGTGTTTTGCGGAAGAGCCTCGGCTACGTCTACTCGGTGAGACACCATACTCGGAGAAAGACGTAAGGAAGCTATTTCTGAGCGCCATTTAACTTAGACGAACTGTGATTAGATAGCGTTATCAGATTCGGCTAATCTACGCCTTTGATGGCCTAGATTAGCCATCTTACATCAGTACACGATGTGCCCCCCCACCCGAAAGGGTGGGGGGCACATGTCAGAATCGGTCCAGTTTTGATTACACCATCTTTTATCCGACCCCGTGGAGTTGGGTACGAATGCTTCGCCTTAAAGATACGGTAAAGAAAAAAAAAGAACTGATTTGAGCTGTGTCAGTAAATTGCCCTTCCACGATACCAAAACGGCTATTCTTACCGCGATAAGATGTTCGATCACACAGGAAAGACGCGAGAACGAAAGGCAGGTTGCGACGCCGCCTTGAAATCCCCGCACCAGTGAGCTGTGACGTCATTGATTCCGACGCTGCTCCGGCCTAGTTAATTTTTATCGCTGTAAATGCTTTACATTGCATTCTAAGAGCGGCCAAAGACTAAGCTTAGAAAGTCTCAAGAACTCGTACGAAACCACAGCCGGCCGAAAGGGCGAATGAAATACCTTGTCGTCAGTGACGTCACCCTGACGTAACGACTGTAGAGTTTTAGCGCGAAATTCGAAAAAAATATAGTATTATGATCAGCCTATTACCGCGAAATCAACGAAATTGGAGTTCTTCGAGAATACTTTATCAATCTATGCTGATTCAGGGTTTATATTTAGTGTCCCTTTAACAACGTTACTCTGAAGCAGAAGCTGCAAGTCGTACTGTAACTGTCCCTCACAACCGCGAGCACACTAGCCTTTGCTGCAGAGTGCGATCGCTCTCGATCGATCTCCTGGATTGACTGACGTCGACCATCGCTTCCAATACAGCGCGACGTTATCTTGAAATGAGTCGTAGGCGTGGCACACCTATGTGGCGACAAGTCGAGCCCGATAACGCTTTCTGCTTGCAGTCTTAGACGCACCTGCAGCCGTGTTTCGTTGTTTTGGCTCCCGTTATTTCGAACTCCTCGATCTAGAGGCAACTTTTGGGTGATCAGCATTTCATCGCTGTATTTGCAGCTTGTTGATATGGAAGCTCGCTCGTCATTTACAGCTGACATGTTTAAAATGAGCAAAGCTCGTGTTCGTATATAATCATGTAATGCTCATGTATATCAACCAGACAAGAAGGGCTCACAAGAAGATCGACATTTGAAGTGATTGACAGCGACTAAACAAGGAAATCATCAACCTTGAGCCAACATTTCCACAAGGTGACTTATCCTCGACAGGTAATATTAAACCGATTTTAAACACGTACATTAAACACCGGACGGCTTCCTCATGAAGGGAACTTCGACGGTCTTACTAATTAATGTGCAAAGTGCGTGAGTACCAGACGGAACACCAGATTTGTGTTTCTAGTCGGTAATCTTTCTTGTGTCAATGCTGAAATAATAAACAAGTTTTGTGAACGCGGTTGCTCTAAAACTTTAACTATGCAAGCGAATAGCATTGAGTGAGGTTCTGGATTCCACGTTAGCTGAAATCGCTGGTTTGAACAAAAATGAAAGGTTCCCTTTTATGTCGACGCGAAGTGTACAGTCGACCACAAAATTTCGCGGACCACGGAATCTAGGAAAACGTTCGAATTTCCGAGCAGCCAGCAAGAGTAGCCAGTAAAACTGTACATCACCAAGTTGTTCTCACGTCCTATAATAGGGGCTGGAGATGGCAATACCACGCTGCGTTCTGAGGCTGCGGAGGTATTCAGCTTTTTCTCAGATCTCATGGTCCGTAAGATCTTGTAGTCGACTGTACAGCATGCGTTGCTACATTTCAAGTTCTAGTTTATTTCGTAACTGATCATAGAGAGAGTACATTATTAGTGTTACAGTCGAAGGTGCCAAAGTTCAAGAACTTCCGGGGGGACCTCCTCACTCAACGTGTGCGTTAATAAATTCGAAAGAACAGCAAATGATGGGACACCTAAAAAGTTTAGTGCGCAAAAAGTACGTTGCACAAAACCTTCAATACACAGGAAACAAACACACATATAAGAGCACAGAAGTTATTGTAAAGGCGTTAAAACGTCTGCTAAGATTATTAAAATGTCACAGTAAGTTTAGCAGGTTAACGTTACAGCCAAGTGTGACTTTTTTTTTTCTTTACAGGCCAGACGGAAGCCTGAAAGATTATATTGCTTTGATTGATTGTCCAGGCTTATCGTCTCAAAGCAACACTTTGACTATCACAAACGCCGTGGCCGGGGGAATAATTTTGACTACCTGGAATTCCTTAACCGCTCACGTAAGAACGAGAACAAGTAGAAATCTTTTTTTCAGCGTTGCGCCCAATGCAACAGTCGCGGCTGGGAATCGCATCCGCAGCCTCGCGCGTTTGGCACCCGAACACCGTTGTAACTGAGTCATCGCGACAAGCAGTTTTCATGTTTCGTACAGCGTCGACATATTCAGCTGACGCGCATTTCCATGCGTTCTTATGGGCAATCACATGTATGCGTATGCCACAAACTGACTGTCAGTACATTGAAGAAAAAATAACGGGAAATAAATGGTATCAGCATTCTAACGAACACTTGTCTATTTTGTCAACTGTGTCCTGGTATGACAGCTCCAAAAGCTATTTCGGTTTGAGCGAGCCTGGTCCGTGGTATTTTTTTTTTTTTTTTTTTGCCTTGAAGATGTGGGTATGAGTTGTTCACGCAGTTGTTCATATGAGTGCTCAGCCATTAATGTACTAGACAAGGATGAGTCAGAAGAACATTCTTCAGGTTAGAAATTCTTATCCAAATGAAGCGCCAATGCATGAACACTGTTATGCGCGGGAGCAAACTAGAATCGCAGTGTTCTTTAAATTTCTTTTTTTTCTAATTCACTAGGAGTCGTCATTACGGAGGACGTTCCTTGCAGACAGCTCTCACCAGAAATCAATGCGTGCATATTAATGATGCGTGAATGTTCGCACGGGCTTGTCCGTGCGGGGTGTTAGTAATTTCACATAGGAGGTTACGTTAGTTCTTTAGTGTTTTGGAATACTTTCAATAACTGGATATTAACGAGCACTTATCGAGACACTGGCATTCGCAGCGCATTGACCATTGCGCGAGACCGTCGGCGCGACAAACGGTCTCGGATGTCCAAATCGAACGGCATCAGCACGAATCGGCACGCTTCATTTAACGACCACCTCGCGACCATACAGGCATTGATAGCTGCGCGATCCATTTAGCGTATACCGTCCTATATAGGGGAACGTTAAAACATCGAAACGTCACTTCCTGCCATCAGACTCAAATAGACAGCGTTGGCTTCATTGTCACGCAATGCCGTGCTCGATTTACGTTACGTTTTACGGAAGCCTGTATGTGCCGAGATAAGGGTCGGAAAATACGTCGGAAACGCATGCGCGCAGTATTTCTGTCTCTTTAAAAGTCTTGCGAATGTCTGAACAGGTGGCCTCTGCACTCAAGATAATGTCGCAATGCGGGAGAAAACTAAAATTTAATATTACCTTATGGGGGTTTAAATTATCTGAGATTACGGAACGAAGCCCGCTTAAACCTCGACCACGTGGGGTCCTTATATACGTACACCCGAAGCACAGTAGGCGACCGTTTTTGCATTGCGCAAGCCGGTGGAATACCGCCGCCGCGGCCCGTGCTCAACAGCAAGACGTGCTCAACAGCAAAACGACGTAACAGCCGTTCAACCGCCACGACCGGGTGGGGTACTTTTCTCATTTAAAAAAAAAAGCACGTAAGCTTACTTTCAATCCTTCATTGGCACGCAAGTTGCGTAATTACGCTTTTCCCCTGCTTGTTCAGCCATTCTTCAAGCTGGCCCTATACTGGTGCACCGGGCGGTCCACGATGCACAAGCTCCTCGGGCTCGCACTTGGGTCTCATCCGCTGTTCCTCGACAATTTGATGACGTCATCCGCAAGCGACCAACGATAGCAGGCCGGGTCGGTGGCTGAGCACTTTGCTTTAGTACTTCGTACTAAAGCGAAGTTTGTGTCGGAAGGAACTTGCTCACGAGTACGAAGTGAACTATGTTGCTATAGCGCCACAATATCCAGTGTAGAAAAAATGAGGATACAAGGTGTCCCAACTTACATGCACCAAGATTTAAAAATATGCAAATCCCACTTAGCTGGACAGAACCAAGGTAACGCTGTTTGCCGTCGCTTGGAGAAACTCAGATTATTTTTGCATTTCGCCTAATTACATAATTAGTCTTAATTAATCAATTTCTCAATTATTATAGTCAGATGAAAAGTGTCACTGAGAAAATTGTAAAGCAACATGAAAAACTCCCGATACAGCTTTCTGTTGCTCAATACGTGCTACATAAAAGTGTTTTTCCGAGCGTGAAAGAAACCCGCGAATACACGCAACATTGTCGCGCGACTGGCCGCTCGAGGTCCGCTTAAACTTCGTGTATATACGTGTATTCGCGGGCTTCTTTCACGCTCGGAAAAACACATTGATGTTGCCCGTGGAAACAGTCATGTTGCTCTACAATGTTCTCATTTACACTTTTCATCTAATTATAATATTTGAGAAGTTGATTAAGGGTAATAATTTAATTAGGCGGAATGCAAAAAAAAACATTCCATCTCCAAGCGACGGAAAACATTACCTTGGTTCTGTCCAGCTAAGTGGCATTTGCATATTTTTAAATCTTGGTGCAGGATAGTTGGGACACCGTGTATAATGCAAGGCGTGTACGTCATAAAAGCGCTACCGTTTTGACGTTAGCGTTCATTGATTAAATTCTGCGAGCATACCGTGTCACCGCGAATTCAAGCACTTTTCTTTTTTTTTTTTTTTCAAATCCGGGATCGTACTGGGAGAGGGCACTCAGTATCGAAGCATGACACAGATTTATAGTATTACACCTTTTTTTTCTGAATTAATATCGTGAAAAAAAAAGGTGGGAGTGTTAAGATTCACGTTAACACGTCTACGTCTCATGCTGTGTTTTCTGCGCATATAAATCATCACGGCCAAAATTCATGTTCGCGCTGCATTCTCAAAGGGCCGGAATGCGACATCCCGCACACAAAGAAAACAAAGCAAAAATATAATGAAGTGTGCTGGGTGGACGCCCTGAATGCTTTAAAATAGTGTGTTTCATAGCTTGACTGTAGGACGTGTGATTGGGACGTGAAACACTGTCAGTCATCGTGACAGTGTCATAGCCCAGAAAGGTTCGCGAATCACAAAATTTAAGTAATACGTATAAATATAAAAATTATTAATAAAGAGGAAGAAACGTGTTCAAGAAGACTGCGACTGATAAGAAAAGTGCGAACACCGCAGACAAGCGTAACTGCGTACATATTTCGTTCGCAGCCTAAATTGTTAAGTCAGAATACAATTCCGCTTTCTTTTCTTTTCGCTGCCCATATTCTGTAAACTTCCTTGCCGCGAAGTTACTCGCAGTGGTTAGTGCTCCATGGGGTCGACTTCTTGCTCGCTGCAATTTTTCAACAGCATTGTAAGTGTCCTTAATTACTCGCGCACTCGTTCGGTGTTGATCCGCACGCCGGAAACGAAGTACGGAAGAATCGGCTTACCTCGAGACAGGAAGGGTAAGGTAGCCCGCAGGTGACGTCACTCCCGATCCTCTGTGGACACAGTTCGCGGGCACAGTCCAACCTGAGGTCGTTTAGAGCGCTGCCACCGATTCCATCGACGACACGCGACAAAGTCTGGCGCGCTTTTGCCGCTAGCAGACGATTTCCACCACGGCGACACAATCGCGACGCCCTCCCCCACCACCCCCCTTCAAACTCCGAGCATGTGTCGCCCTCTGCCGCCCACGCGCTCGTGAGATCCACCCCCTCGAGCACGGGCTTCGAGATTGTAGCGGTGGCAATCTCAGAGGCCATGCTCTGGTGCATATACGTGAATGTTTTTGGGGTTCGTCACAGCAGTGTCATGAGTGTTGGCTAGAGTAGGCTAGAGGCTAGAGTATGACTCTGTAGTTTGGGGCGGAACGTGCAAATTTAATTCTGACCTCATTGAACACGCTCGAAATAAATTGATATCTATTTTCAAGCACTGTTTTTGCCGTTCAGGCGATATATCAGCTATGGTCCAGCCCTTTCAAATATACCTCAACTCACACCTCTAAAATCAAGACGTAATAAATCAAACTTTTTTTTGGTCCTTTATAAAGTGGTCCAAGTATTATATATTGCCAAAGGCTTCTTAATCATGTGCAATTTTCCGTGCCGCAAACGCGTATACCAGGCAACATTCCACATTTTCTGCCCGGCCTTGCTGCATTTAAAGACGGCCCTGTGGCTCGACTCCAAAAGACATGCAATTAGTATTCTGTCTCTATTGACATATTTCAGAGTTCACTTTATGTCTTTAATAAACGAAATGGAAATAACACATAACAAAATATGAATTCAAGTATGTTGGCTCCATCGTGAACTTGCAAAATTATCACAGCGTATTTTTTGCTTTATTTTTTGTTTACTTTTTAATAGCTGTTGTACTAGTCCCAGATTCTGTTTCTTCGATGTTATGACCAGACCCTTGCATTTTCTGTGCTGACAGCAATTGATCACCAAAGCACGTGACTGTGTGCGTGTTTAGAAACACACAGAGTTATAACGGAAAAAAATTCCTTCGGTTCTGCTTTTTCACGTGACAGCGTAACACGTATTCTGAAACGTTCCACTTAGGCGATAGTTCGCCTTTCGCCTTCAGGCCCGCGCTGATTGGCTGGTTGAGCAAAATTGAATGACGTTGGGCTCAACCAGCCAATCAGCACATCCAATTTTGCTACACAGTGAAAGAGTCAGAGTCGGGAGTAAACAAAACAAAAAACAAGATATTTATCGGCTGATAAATATACACAAATTAATAAAATAAAACAATAAAAAAGACACAAGACAGGCTAACACACCTGAACTTAATATAACACAATGATGAACACAAATAAATATGACGAGCAATTAACAGTGGATATAAACATCAAGCAGGGCGTGGATCAAATATACAAGGATACCCTTAACAATGGTCCACTAAAATAAAGTTCAAAAGAAAACACCGATGTCATACGCGTGGCCGGGCAGCAGCAGCAAGTCGATAACAGGTGAAGTCGGCGCGCAGAGCTTTCCAGAAGAATGCTGGCGGGTCGATCTTGTTGAGGTGGATGCGATTGCTGGGCTCGGTTTCCTGGGAGTCTAGATCTGATGACTTCCCTCAAGCAGCTTGAGCTAACTTGTGGCGAAATACCGTGAGCTTCGTTGCAGACGTTGGTTTCTCCTCTCGTACGTCAACGAGTTACTCAGAGTTCCGACGTGGCTAGGCGGCCCAGGCGATACTGGACGGCACTAGCCCCCCGACGGCTTCTCAGCAGCTCATAGGTTCAGCTTCTAGACTCTCCTCTCCCTAGTTCCCTATGTCGGGGAACTGCAGGTATGCAGAGTTCATCTAATTATTTCATGACTCCTCCCAAAAGTCTTGGCCGCGCCCCTTTCAATCAGGGGCGAGGGAACGGTAGATTCCCCTCTCGCTGTCCGAGGTCGCGCCCCCGCACTGCACCACACGGACGCACACGCACACACTTGGGTCCGTTAATCGGCGTATCGCTATCTCGAAACTATATGCCGCACAGTGAGAGCACGACGTTTTTGACGCCCGTTAATCGGCGTGTCGCTGTCTCGAAACTGTGTGCCGCACCGTGGGACCACGACGTTTTTGACGCCCGTTAAACGGCGTGTCGATGACTCGAAACTATGCCGCTCCGTGACATATGGCAAGATGGATGACTGGATCCAGCACTCATATCGCAGAGGGTCAGCACTCGTCGCGCCCTCTCGCGGAGCCACATCTGAGGCGCAACAAGAGCACACACATATTGGAGAGGCAAATGAAAATTCTAAGAACTGCCCTGTCTAGCACAACGTCCATGGCTACAACCAGTTGCTGAATGCAAGCAGGAAATCGTATACACTAAGTGTACAGTCGAACGTATCTAAAACGAACGCCTCTACAACGAAATTACCTGTATAAAGAACGGTCGATTATGTCGCGGCCAAATTCCTGTCTTTTATGGGTATTGTGAATGATTCTACAACGAAGACCATCTACAACGAATTTGCCTGTACACCGAAGGAATTTTCCCTGGCAACTGATTTAGTTACTTTACAACAAATGCTACGTAAAACAGCGTACGAGGCTGCGCTAAAGACGCACTTGACGATCGTGCCGATGCCATGTCGTCATCAGCCTATTTTTATGTCCATTTCAGGACGAAGGCCTCTCCCTGCGATCTCCAATTACCCCGGTCTTGCGCTAGCTGATTCCAACTTGCGCCTGCAAATTTCCCAACTTCATCATCCCACCTAGTTTTCTGCCGTCCTCGTCTGCGCTTCCCTTCCCTTGGCACCCATTCTGCAACTCTAATGGTCCACCGTTCATCTACCCTACGCATTAAATGGCCTGCCCAGCTCCATCTTTTTCTCTTATTGTCAACTAGAATATCGGCTATCCCCGTTTGTTCTCTGATCCACACGGCTCTCTTCCTGATGCACGAATTTTTCAAATAAGTTCATTAATAGCCGAGATATAAATATCTGAAGTGCCGCGAACCCATTATTTCAAGAGGCAAACGTCGCCGTCAACGTAGACAATACAGAGTTTTAGTTGCGTCCCCCTAATCTGAAACTCTCTACTCTCCACTTGCCCCGTCTAGCCTCCGCAAGCGAAATTCGTTCCCTGCGGTCTCCCATACCGGAGCCGGAAGATCGCGTGACGAATACGCCACGTGCCCCCCCCCCCCCTTCTTCCCCCCTCTTCCCCCCTCGGTTTCGCTCTCTGTGCGCGCTACTGCACGACATGGGAACAAGCAGACGAAACGGATGTACATCTCTCTTGCTACAGTACGAAGTAACACAAGGACAAGCAGACATTCGGTTTGTAGGTTTTATTATTTCTCTAAACTTTAAATCGTCTATTGAATAAGCAACAGATCAAACAAATAACTGCTGTTGCCTTGAATAATTTTCAAAGTCACGTGCCACTGTGAGTGACGTCACAGCACTGCGAACTACGTAGGCACACTTGCGCGACTGACGTCCACTCTCTGGGTGGGAGCGCGGCGCCCGCGCGATGAAGAGCGCAGGGTGTTTGCTTTGAAATGTCAGCTCTTTTCGCGGCGCGTAGCCGTTTAATATTTTGCTGGCATGATCGTTAGCGCGCATTGTATGCACTGCGCTTGTCAGTTCGAAATGGCCAGACCTGGTGAGGGGCCCTTTACCAATTGTTCTCGAGCTTCTTTGTTAGCCTCCAAGTTTCGGCACCGTATGTTAGCACCGGTAGAATGCAATGATTGTACACTTTTCTTTTTCAAGACAGCGGCAAGCCCAGTCAGGATTTGGTAATGCCTGCCGTATGCACGTCAACCCATTTTTACTCAAAATACATTTTTATCATCATCATCATCATCATTCCGTAAATTTCCTTCTCGTGATCAGGGTCTCCTGTGAGTAATTGCTCTAGATAAACATACTCCTTTACAGACTCTAGAGGCTGATTGGCGATCCTGAATTCTTGTTCCCTTGCCAAGCTATTGAACATTATCTTTGTCTTCTGCATATTAATCTTCAACCACACTCTTACACTTTCTCGGTTAAGGTCCTCAATCATTTGTTGTAATTCGTCCCCAGTGTTTCTGAACAGGGAAATGCCATCTGCAAACCGAACGTTGCTGAGATATTCGCCGCTGATCCTCACTCCTAAGCCTTCCCAGTCTAATAGTTTGAATACGTACTTCTAAGCATGCAGTGAATAACACGGGATCGATTGTGTCTCCTTGCCTTACCCATTTCTTGATAGGTAATTTTCTACTTTTCTTGTGGAGAATCAAGGTAGCTGTGGAATCTTTGTAGATATTTCCGAATATATTCACGTGTGCCTCCTGTACTCCTTGATTACGCAATGCCTCTATGACTGCTGGTATCTATACTGAATCAAGTTTTTTTTTTTCATAATCAATGAAAGCCATATAGATAGGTTGATTGTACTCCGCAGATTTATCGATTGCCTGATTGATGACATGGATGTGACCCATTGTAAAATATCCCTTCCTGAAGCCTGCCTGTTCTCTTTTTTTGATTGAATTCTAGTGTTGCCCTGGTTATATTGGAAATTATCTTGGTGAATATTTTATTTAAAAAAACTGAAAGCAAGCTAATGGGCTTTTAATTCTTCAATTCTTTAACGTCCCCCTTCTTATGGATGAGTATAGCTGTTGACATTCTTCCAGCTCTCTGGTGCACTTGAAGTCGTGAGGCATTGCGTGTAAAGGGCCGCAAGCTTTCATGCATGATATCTCCTCCGTCTTTTACTAAAACGACCGTTATTCCATCTTCTCCTGCCGCTTTATCCCGGGTCATGTCTTGCAAGGCCCTTCTAACTTCATCGCTAGTTATAGAATGAGCCTATGTATCATGTTGATCACTACTTGTAATGAAGGTAGCGTGGTTGCTCTGGGTACTGTATACAGGTCAGTATAGAATTCTTCTGCTACTTTTACAATATATTCAAAATTGCTGACCACATTACCCTGCTTATCTTTCAGTGAATACATCTTGCCTTGTCCTATGCCAAGTGTTATTCTCACTGATTTCATGCTGCGGCCATTTTTTACTGCTTCCTCAATCTTTCCCACATTATAATTTCAAATAACCCTTACTTTCTTGTTGATCCGTTTTGACAGTTCATCGAATTCTATCTGATCTCTTGAGTTGGACACTTTCATGTTTTGTTGTTTCTTTATTAGGTTTATTATCAGGTAAGCTCTCCCTTTGTTTCTTGGGAGAGCTTACCTAGTGGTTGCCTTGGTGCCTTACCTCCCACTTCAATTGCTGCTTCTGAGATCAGCCTGTAGTTACGGTTTCATTCATTACCTCTATAATCTTCATCTTTCTGTTCTAAAGCTGCACATTTATTTGCGAGCACCAGCCTGAATTGGTCTGCATTTACCCTTTCTGCGTCAAGGTTGGCCTGTTTCCTCTTGACTAATTTTACTCTTTCTATTTTCAAATTGAGGGAAATCTTAGACCTCACTAACCTATGGTCACTGCACTTTACCTTACCTAACACTTCTTGATCCTGCACTATGCTGGGATCCGCAGAGAGTATGAAATCTATTTCATTTCTTGTTTCTCCATTAGGGCTTTTCTAGGTCCATTTCCTGTTGCTACGCTATCCTGAAGAAGGTATATTCCTTATTCGGAGCCTATTCCTTTCCGCGAATTCTACTAACATCTCTCCTCTAGTGTTCCTAGAATCGATGCCGTAGTTGCCAATTGTTTGTTCACCAGCCTGCTTTTCTTCACTTTTTTGCTTTACGTCGCTGTAGTGTTTAGGACTGTTCGGCACTTTTTCTAGTGCGCAGTGATGCGGAATAAGAGTCGTTTGGGAGCATTTATAGAAATCAAAAGAACCTTAAAAATATATAAAGTTAATCAGCTGCGTAACTGCAGTCAGTACGCCCACACACAGTACACGAGGATAAAGGGACTGAAACAGTCTCGTGTTGCGAGGCTCACGGTTCCGTCGTCACGGCACTGTAGATTCACCCGTGCTCGAGCCGGCTGCGACGACGACACGTTCAGGCGCCGTGCAGCACGATTCTCGGGACGCACGGCACGCTCAGGAACAGCAGTGGCAGCAGCCAGGAGACGCCTTGTCCAGCACGGCATCGGTGCCCAGCTCGCACGCCGCTCGCAACCCACGTGCGGCGGTCGCACGTGAGGGCCGGGTCTAGCACAGCAGCATCTCTGCCAGACTGGAACGCTACTCGCCACAGCTCAGGTGTGGCAGCTCGGGGACTGGCGGCCCTCGGGTAGCCAGCGTCTCGAGCACTGGCAGCTGGAGCCCATAGTACCTCGGACTCCCTCGCCCTCACTCGGCTCCGCGGTCCTCCGCACCTTGCTACGGACGTCTCGCTTGGCAGGACCTCGTTCACCCCAGGAGCTCGGAACTGCTGTCCGCCTGGTCCGAACGCTGCGAGATGATGATGTTGTTGTTGTTGACCTGAGTGGTTGTGGCGCATACCGCAGTGGGGGATTGGCCATGAATCGGGTGGTTATATTCGGTGTATAAAAGCAAGGGATCACGCCTTGTGCCCCCGTGCTCGTGCACCCATTCACTTCTTCCTTCTTCACGGAGCTTAGGCATTGCCTCCCCCCCCCCCCCCCTCCGTCGGTGTGCCACTGCTCTGCCATGTTGCAGTACTGACCGCCGCCTTGGTCAGGTGCTCCGCAACCGCTGGGGAGTGAGGGACATGGGTTAATTGCAGGAATCATGAGGGAAGTAGTGGCCGAATACTGCATCATGGTGGCCAGTTCCTGTTCTGATGAGGGAGTGTCTTCGTCGAAGCTTCCCTAATTGGACCTTCATAATTTGGTTGCACCTTGACTAATATAGCCACACTGGTATGGTACGGTATGGTATCACCTTTTTTTTTTATCCAGCGGCCGTGGGTATGGTATGGTATAGTATGCCTTAGTTGATGGCGCACACCCACTGCGGGGGATGGGCCAAGATTTGGATGGTATTAGGAAATCTTTGTTAATACTAAAATTGCTAAAGTTGTCTGGAAGAATTGAACAAAAATAGAATTTGAAGAATTTAAGAAAATCTCTTTGAAGCAACTATAAATTCCTCCATGGCTGAGCAAATATCGCTGTAGCACTTTCCGCTCTGGCTGTCGGCGTCTTCTTTTTTCCGTCAGGCGCCACTCCAAGCTTGAAAATGTAGTGGACTGGAACAGGACTCGAATTCACGACCTTCAGATTAGAAGCCCAGTTTTTAACTCTGCTCCGCGCCAACCCCATATAGCGAGGACCACATAGCACGTGTTAAGGTCATGTTGCTGTGCTCCAGGAATCGCTCAACGGGTATGCTATTTGTTGAACCACACCAGCAGGTGCGACGTCTAACGAATACGTCGCAGTTAATGACGACGTGATGATGTAACCGTAACTGGTTACCGAAGGCGTCATCAAAGCCATCTAGGGCGGAAAGGACGCGAATGGCAACGAAGGCACTATTCCAAATGAACCAAAAATTCTGACCACAAGGGATTCGGTGGCAACGTTCAACGATCTTGGTGGCGCAAGGAGAGAGCAACAATCAAGAGGTACATCCCAACTGAATGGATGACGGCAATCACCACCAAGCCCTTACCCCGAAACATGACGCCGGAGAAAAATGACGGCAGGAGAGAAGCCAGAGCTCAGGCGATTAATTGCAAAATGCAGCGGTTGGAGGGAGTCCTATACATGGATGCGTCCCTCGTCAAGGGCAGCAGCAAAGCAGCGGTGGTGGTAACCGACGGGGAACGGTTGATAAACAGCGCTGCAGTCAACACCGTCAGCGACAGCAGAGGAAGTGGCCATAGCCCTGGCCATAGCCTCCTCGGAGGCTATGGCCAGGAGGCTATGCCCTGGCGCTCGTCCAACCGGGTGCCAGGGTAGTGGTTAACGACTCCAAAAGAGCTTACGGCGGCTACAGGAAAGAGGTGATCTCCTCAGAGGCAGCCGCGATACTTTAACGAAGAAAAGGGCACCGGAGCGAGCCGTAGAGCTCGTATGGGTGCCTGCCCACACAGCGGTAGCCGGCAACGTCATAGCCGATTACCATGCCCGAGCGATGACCCTCCGGGCAGGGCAGGACGCCGACACCACCAACCCGGTGCTCACGTACAGAGAGATTACCTCCGAGTATAGGGAGGATCGGCGCACCTTCCCCGGGCCGCACCGCACCCTGAGCAGGGAACAACAAACAATCATCAGGTGCATTCAGGCGGGTTCGCTTACCCACCCTGCCCTGATGAATAAATTCTACCCAGAAACCGAAGAGGACATTTGTCCATTTTGCAAAAATAACACAGGCACCCTCGCACACATATCCTGGTGGAGGGCACGTCACTGAAATCCCCTATACCATCTTCCCCCCCTCCGTCCCCCACTACCCCACCCCATGAGCGATGGGAGACCTTACGGTCCAGCCCCGCCCTGTCGATCCAGCTTGCGCTGGCGGCTAGGGGCCAGGAGCTGCTGGCCGTATATGGGTCCCGAAACCAGGGAGCCACCCTGTCCGTCGTCTGAGAAGACGCCGTCATTTGAGCTCGATAAATGTTTTTTTTTTCTCTCTCTCTCTCTCTTCAACGATCTCCATCTATGCCTTTCTTCACTTCCGCGTTTCGTCTCAAAGCATGCCGTGAACTTCTGTGCATTAAGGTCAGCTGCAGCCGCGTATTACGTCAAACGGAGTGTGCACCAAAAATAAAATTGGCAACTAATTTCACCATGTCTCCCTTATTAAATAAATGTTTTCTCTTGTCGAACATCCTCAACCTGATCTAAAGGTGCGCGATCTTTATAACGAAGTACCCTGTATAAGAAGAATTCCGAAATTCCCAAGTCCTGTTGTTGTTACATTATTGCGCTTGTATAATCGGAATGTACCCACCCCTTCTGTAATGCCACTGGGGCCCTGAGGGTATTGCAATTAATTAATAATTAATTAATTAATTAATGCATCGTAATAAATGCGTTTGACTGTTTTATTGCTTGGGGGGAGGAGGGGGGCACTTTCCGTTGCATTGTTCACCTGCCACTAGTACCCAACTGTAGCAGAAAGTAGTTAGTGGAAGCGGGGCAGTACGGCCCGGGAGAGAAGAAAGGCGGCCATCGTAAGCTTGTCCATAGAGACGCCGCCCCTGTTATAAGAACACATGCACCGAACTTGTATATGCTCCCTTCCTTACATCTGAAGAGGGCCACATCAGTGCATTCAAAGAAAAGTTGTTGCACACACCATCCTTTAGATCTATGTGTTTCTGGTGTTCAGCTGTTATGTCTGATGTGCTGTGACCTTGAGTTTCGATTAAGGGTCGCAGCCTGATGTGCTATGACCGTGAGTTTCGATAAAGGGTCGCAACAATAATCTTGAATTGACTCATCATGAAAACTGGTTTCTTAATATTTGTGCTATTCTGTTTTATTTAATCCGTTGTTTTGGCACGTCAAACACAAGAATTTAATTTTTACATGTCACCGAAATAGGTGATTTTCAAGACCTGATGTCCATGACGGGTTTTCGATCAATCGCTTCCGCCGCATGCAGCCAGCAAAAGCATGGCCTTCGAGATTTACATTTGTTAGCCAGAGTGTGAGAGGGGGCGTAGCTGGGCTGAGGAATTTTACACCACCTATAAGCATAGATTGCAACGCCATCGAGTGCACCGAGGTGCGACGCGCGTTTGTCATTGGTGACGTCCATAATTATACGTCTGATATGTGTAATGCTTCCGTCGCAGGCAACATGCAAAAGCATAGCCTTTGAGATCTACATTTCAGAACGTTTGAACACCACCTATTATCATCATCATTAAACTCAGATCAAGTCTACCGTTCAAATAAAAGTGATAGTTATTCGCACGGCTAAATGGCATTGCGTTGCTATTTTCTTTGTTTTCGTTAGTTTTCGCTCGCTGCGTGAGCGGGGTAGGCAGGCAGTAGGCAAGCGAGGTTGCACCCGTTGCACTTGATCCATTTAGGAGTCAGTTGCGCGGAACTGTTTCGCTGGAACTAAATTGGCTGTTGGGGGGCCTGGACACTGACATGAGTGGTTTTGTGGAAAGTGGAAACGGTGCGCAAAGACTGAGGATGTTCAAGGAGCGGCGCAATTTCAGTGAGTATGGCATCCCTTCCATCAGCTGCGCGCTTGACAACAAAGCTGGCACACCGCAGTCCACGCGGAGCTGAGCTCGCGTTGCTGAGCAGCCGTTTTTCAGACGCTTGCAGCATGCCTTCGCCGCTGTTCTCTGCGTGCTGACACATATTGCGTTTGGTGTAACTTATGGAACGCGCGGTGTCATTGCGGCAACGCATTGACTCATCGCGCACAAAACTGTGTTTTTCGATAAGAGTTGTGGCGATTTCATTCCAGAACTACCGCGCAGTTCGCCTGCCACCTTTGAGCGTTTGTGTAGCAATCTTTCAAATTCGTTATTTTATTTTTCGCCTTACTTTTGGGCCTGCTTCGCTGCACCTGACTTTAAGATCGATTTCATTGTGTGAGGCACGTTCACTGCCTCGTTTACACAACCATTGATTTAGTTCCGCTAAATGAACACCTTCTTGGATGCAGTTCAACGCAAGAAGGATGTCGACGCAATACGCGGGGAGCACCCGTCCAAAGTTCCCGTAAGTTGTGCGAAACGCTGTTCGTTTCCAATAAATCCCGACTCGGTGGCCTCGCTTACGGCGTTGCGCAACCAATGCTTGTGTTGCCGTCTTCGCCCGCAGGTCATCATAGAGCGCTACCCGGGTGAAAAGCTGCTGCCCATTCTCGACAAAACAAAGTTTTTGGTGCCTGACCATATCGCGATGGCCGAACTGGTGAAGATAATCAGGTAGGCTTTGTCACGACTTGCGCCTGTTAATATCTTTGGCGCGAGTGACGACTGCTGACAAAATGCGATAAGGCTGGTAAACAATGCCTATACATTTGGCGTTCATGTCAGCGATGAGATCATGGTCTGATGTATAGATTTATGAACTGTCATGGCTCCATGTATGTTTAGAGATAATTAATTTTTAGAGTAAATGTATAAAGTATTGTCTGCGGGGCTGTACTGCTACTAGTTGACTTGTGAGAGTACTGCATGCATTTGTGCCTCTCGTCATGTTTCATTTCCTTGTTGCTGTATTTATTTTTGCATTGCATAGGTAAGTGAGGATATGCTAAAGAAACATCTGAATAATAATTCATGTTCATGAAGGCGTGTTGGTGGCTTATTTTGTATGAAAAACTGGAGGCAACATACATGGCCACTGTCTTCAAGTGCACTTTTACTTTCGCAAATGTACAATATATGTGTGCGCATACAAGAGATGAAAATAAAATGGTAACAGTGTGCAGTCACACAATTTTGCCAACCATTCACGCTTGGCTGCTGGAAAATCGCGACCCTACCTTTATGACATGACTTATTTTGGTTATGCGAGAGAGAAAACGAGACACATATCCCGTTTATGTGATTTTCTTTGGTGTGATGTATGTGCCTGTCTGTATGTAGCAAGGGAACGGCTGAACTAGTGCTGCATAAATTAAGGTGCATGGATATGGTAGGGTTGACACACTTGGTCTCAGAAAATCATATGCAGACAGTGCTGGTATTTTGTCGACTGTCAGTTCTGCATACATCAGGGACTACTGCATACATTGACTACACTGTCCGTGCGACATTTGCAGTGAGAACATACACTTAGGGGCACACTTCTATGTTCTGAAGCACTCGGGGCTACCTTAGAAGGTGCATTTAGTCTCCCAGACATCGCTGGGATATTCTGACATTTCAATGTTCCATGGATGTCGGCTTACATCTGTAATATGTTCCAAGGGTGCTCACTGGACCATCCATAGCAGGAGACAGACAAGACAGACATTTTAACATTTCTACAAAAAATGCTCATAAGCTAGTTAAAAACTGTGCTATTTGCAAATAAAACTGTGACCCAGCTGGTCAATTTAGCCATTCCTAGAACCATTTCAACTGTCAACATCACCTCAGTCATATCTGCATGTGCTGAATTGTTGAATAGTTTTATGTACACTGTTTTCAACATAACTACAGCACTTAATGTTACATTCAATGCCTAGAATGCAGTGGGATGTTCTTTTTTCGACATCCTCCACATGGCATAGATGGCATATTCAACTATTTTAATTGATGTTTTCAACGCCAATGCTAAATGAAACACAGGTAGAGTATGGACACGGCACGGGTAGAAGTAAGAAGTATGTCATAAAAGAGCAAAAGTGATTATAATAATTAATACACATAATCCCACATTATTAGACTCGGGCACTTTAAAATACAAGTAAAGAGAGTTCACTTGAATTCTCGTGACTCTGGATGCCACCTTTTGCTCTCTCGTGACATCGAACTGTGGCTTCCAATAGCTGCAGGGCGGAAGTTGGCATCCGAGATCGGGCAGTGCACAGCCTTTTCTTGGATTCCATAATGTCACTTCTATGGTTACAACAGCTTCCACAAGGTGCATGTCAACACGCATTATGCTCAGCGAGTTCATGCCACCATTTTAAGTATTACAATACCTTGTGTGCAGCTATACAATAATTAAGCAATGACTAAAATGGCTCTGAAACATGCTGTCATTGCATCGCACGCGATGCTGTGCAAACCTAAATTGCACGTTACATTTTTGACCAATGATCACAGTTCCACTGATCAAAGTCACGTCCGTTTCACAAAGTGCGCATGATCGTCGCATTGTCATGATGCTATTGGCGCTGCCCGACAAGATTTCTAAAGAGAATTGCTATGCCCTTCTGTGTACTATCGACCAAAAAAGTTTACAGACCATGGCATCTCTGAAAACGCCAAATATCTGAGCAGCCTTTAAAAGTAGCCATTAAACCGTACATCACAATGTTGTTCGCGTTACCAGTAGAGGCTGGAAATGGGAATACCAGGCTGCGTTTTGAGGCTGCAGAGATATTCGGCTTTTTGTCAGATCCCTTGGTCCGTAAACGTTTTTGGTCAGAAGTACATAATGTGAAAAGAATTAGTTTTTGCCACACTTGTCCTCTTAACTGAGCCACTGCTGCATTGCAGGCGACGCATGGAGCTGCATCCAAGCCAAGCGTTCTTCCTGCTCGTCAACCAGAACATCATGGCCCCAGTGTCGGCCACCCTTGGCGACCTCTATTCCCAAGAGCGGGACGAGGATGGCTTCCTTTACCTGACATATGCCTCTCAAGAAGTCTTCGGCTGACAGCGCACAGTTGACTACTCCCTTTCCCACCAGCCCCCACAAAGCTTTTAGTAAAGAGGTTTTTTTATTTGCTTGCACAAATTTTACCAGCTGTGGTGTGTGTGCATTTTCGTGTGCCACATAGTGCAGGGAACTAAAACGGCAGGCCACATGCATTGGGCCAAGTCCTTGGGCATGACCCAGTTGATCGGACACTAAAAGTAAGTTAACGGAGCAGTTGTAATCAAGAATATGGCGCCAAATTGGGACGGCATTGGTGCCGCCATTTCAAATGCCAAGTGCCCCCTTGACATAGCACGTCCCGTTAATGAGTGGTACATTGTAGTTAGCCACCACTAACAAAAAGTTCAGTAAAAGTTGTCGCTGCGTGAGTTGGTTCAAAATGCTGGAGAAAAAGATACTGCACCAGTGGCAGACAAGCATGAAAAAGTAAATACAGACAAGCACAAAGTCTCAACTTTATTTACATCAGTCGTCAGTATAAGGGCCACACACACATGCACAATGAAGCAGCATATGTTTACTTCTTGAAAAAATATACAGAAATATCCGCCGGTGAAATATGAGCACAATAATTACACAACCACAAATTGCCACAGCTACTTTCCTGGCTACTTAACAAAAATAATGTGTTTGGCTTATGCATGTGTTCCTTTTGGAGGCAATATAAAATGCTTCCATCAGCTCTCTGGCAGTGAAATCGGGCAAACTGGTTGCTGCATTAATGATTGTGCAAGGGAGCACGAGCTGTTGATAAGAAACAACGGTATTGCGCATTTGCCTGCACGTTGTCGAGTCTACACATGTGCTCCACGACTTTGGGCGATCAAGATTCTGCGCAGAGGCAATGCTTCCACTCTTTGACGGAAGAAGGAATTGTTTTTTTCTTGCCTGCAAAGGGAACACATGCATACGCGAAACCTTAACTTCTTTGTTTAGCAGCAAGGGAGAGCTCATGTGGGGCATGTTGAGGTGATGTAATCATTATGCTCATGTTTCATCATTGTAGTGCTTTTATATATATGTATATATAAAGTAAACTTGTTGCTTCATTGTGTATGTTTGGCAAGGCTCTTATATTGACACCTCTGGCGAAAATAACATCTTGTGGAATGTTCGTGGTTATTCGTGTCGATACCCTCTCGTGCTTATCTGTTTTTGGCATAGTAGTTTTTCTTAATGAAAAATTTATTTCGTGTAGGTCAATTTGTTCCATAATCAATTAACTTTGTAATTATGACGACTGGCCTGGTGCTGCTTAAATATTTGTGCTACAGCTCGAAAATTTTTCCTTCATAGTTTCAGAAACATATATCAACTTGGAGGCCTTATGAACACTCAGTCACAATACGTGTTTGATGAGACTAACTTTTTATTGTCTGCGTAACTTTTTATGACACATTCTCTATTACCAGAAGAAAAATTTCGCAAATTTGCATTTGCAACTGCTTGTATGTGGAAGTGCTCAGAATATTTCCAGGCATTTCGTTGAAAACCTCGGGGTGTATTTTGTGGGTTTGCTATCGAAAAAAACAGACACCTGAAGTGCAAGGTGCTTTTATACCATCAGCCTACCTCATTATCTTCTGACCTGGAAAGCTTGTGTATTATAAGAGATTGCATAACAATTTGTAATGCAAATACGAGCCTAATACGCCTGTCAGGTGGGCAAATTTACTGTCATTTTCAGTGAGTGTACTTTGCTGTTAGTGTGATTTGCAGTCTGTCAGAGTGAAATTAAATGTTTAGCGACACTCGCAGGCAAGTGCATTTGTCAAACTCTCTTCACTGCGTCGAAGTGTGTAGCATCAAATAGCAGTCCGCCAAAAATAGGTAAAACAATACAAATTTTTTCACTTATGGAAACCGCCATTCTCTGTCTGTCAGTGACAGCTTGTCGTTTCCCAAGTGCAGACACATTGCCATTCTCAGCGCTTCAAAATGCACAGCACATTGCTCAGTTGTCGGATGCAATGCTGTCTTGTCGTCGCTTCCCGATGATTGATTGTGTTAACATTATTTTTCAGACATTGCCTAAGATAACAAATAATAATGTGCTGGCTGATTTACCGATGGACACCGCCACCAATTTTTAATGCCTTTCACATTTTGCAGTACGCTGTCCGAGTGACACCAACTGCACTGAAGTGCACTTGCTGAAACACCGATAGCCGGCACGGGCGCGAACACATTTGTTGGCAGAGTAGAAGCCCCCCCTCCCTTCCTCCCTCCCACGCTGCCTTCCCACTTTGCTCCTTTCGCATGGGAGATTGCGTCGCCAGTTCCCCTTGCGCCCGGTTCCAAGATACGCATTTGGTACCGCAGCACAGCGTCGCCCCCTTTCCCTCCCATACCCCCACGGCCTTTTGCGCCATGGAAGTCGCGTTTGCTTTCCGCTGTGCATTCGCTCTCCGTGAAAGCGCGCGTCCCCCGCGCGCCTTCACTCGCACATACGGCGCAGGGCGATGATTTTATCGCCCTTGGACTCATGCTCCACGTCTCATGCTCCTCCTCCGCATCGCCCTCGTTGATCTTCTCTCCCATCGGTGGGCGCATCTCGTTGAGAAGCGTGCTCATTACCGCCCTTGTCGACGAGATTTTCCCGCGGAAGCCGCATTATAACTGGTATTTCGTCTCGCTGCGGCTGCACTGTAAGCGGTATGCGTATACATGGAGTGTTATGGGAAAATTAACGGGAGTCTGAAAAGGCCGTACTCTGCACTATAAGCAGGTTACGTTATAAGTGGTCTATACTGTAAATATTAAAATAAACTAGACCATTTTATGATAGGAAGAGTAATTTTTACTTTCGTGGTTTTGCGTTTAATTACAATTGAGAGGTTATTCTATTAGCAGCAAGCGATTTGTTGCGCTTTATTTTGAGCAACCAACTTGACGTGCCTTCACCAGCCAAGCTAATCCACGTTAGGGTCTACGAGCCATGAAATCGACAATCGAATTCGTAATCAGCAGCATCTAATGAATCAATCTTCATTACACACGTTAGTTGAGAGAAAGCGATAATTGCAATCACTTCTCCTAGCTTACGAACTTCACGCGTTACTACGAATCAAGCCGAGTTTGGTACTCGGAGAGCCGTCGCTTCGATGGGTGCTGCCATGTTTGTTGACTCAGTGCTTTTGGGGCTCCCCCTAAATCGGTGAAATAGCGTGCCCAACGCAAAATTCAAACGCAGTACGCGTCTTGCGCATGCGCAGTGGTGTCGACGCTATTTCTTTGGGGCCCCAAAACGTTTGGGGCCCCTATTCTAAAACTCTCTAATAAGAGGATCCATGGGGCTCAATTTTTGTTAGTCATAGCCATTACAAAGCAACAGACAATGAAGGCAAAGAAAGCACAGGGAAAGATATGCAGTTAACTACACCCGAGTAAATGCTGTCCATGATGCTGCAGCAGGCCAATTTGAATCCGAAGTCTAGAAGCCAGTTTGTAAAATTTATTTGTGGGAAAGCTACGAGACTCTCAGTTGTACCGTTTTATCACATGTAACCGAAGTATCAACACATGCGTACACCTAAAAGAAATTGCCGGCGCTGCCTGCATTCAGGGTGGCATGCCATGCACCTGAGAACCAGCATCTTCAAGATTGCCAGTTGTATATATACGATGTAGATGTAGACAAAGCATTGCAACAAATGTTTTATCTCCCTCTCCAAGCATAAGCTATTTAATGACGCCTTCATGCAACAGAACATTGTAAATTGAACTCTTGGATCATCCTGAACATTGCATGCGTTTCCTTTTGCTGCATGCTGCAATGATTTCCTACCCGGAATACCGAGACAACTGAATGCACACGGCATTCTTGATGGGAAAGTATCAGGTGTTCAGTGTTAAAAAAGGGAATGCACACGAGGTTGATGATGATAATAGTTGCGTAACAGAAGTACCCTATAAAAGGAGTACAATAAGAAGTCTGAATCATTTGCTGCATGCTCGGGTAGTTTCCTATCAGGAACTCTGAGACAATTTAGTAGGCATGGCACTCTTGTTGAGAAAAGTACCGCGCATGCAGTGTTGAAAGAAGCAGATGCACACAATTGATGATGATAGTTACAAAAAAAAAGGCAAGTGCACATTAAAAGTTGTACCAGAAGTGTACCTCAGAAGTATATGTGATGTGTACATTACCTACAGCCTAATAAATTTTTATAATCCACATTGTACTACCTTTCTTTAGCACTGCGCACTTCATACTTTTCCAACATGAATGCCATGTCATGGTGATACAACATGCTGTTTGTGACCAGAAAGTATCGTGAGCATTGCGCTAAGGAAAAGAACTGCACGTAAAATAGATACAAGCCCCAAATGGTGCAGATTTTTCATAGTATGTGTTGGCCAAGTTCAATTTTCAGACTCCTGGTATTGGAGGCTCCTAGAATATTTTGGATCCTGGACTGGATTTCGGAAAGTGCCGAGAAGCCACCATTTCCTTTTTCTCCACATGTGCTCACAACATGATAAAGTACACAAATAAGAGATGCAGCTTGCATCACCCGGCCGGTGTCCGCATTCAGTTGGGTGCATGCGTGTAAAATTTATTACACAAAAATAAAAGCACAGATGTGCACTTGTAGGTGGTGCTCACATTTGCTTGAACATTGTGCATCCCACACCTTCTACCAACACCGCGATAATGGAAAGCTGCCATGATATCATGTCGGAAGCAAGCTTGGTTCTTTCACATTTATACTGCAAGGCACATATCATTTTATTGGTGGGGCAGTCAAACTACCACATCGTCATGAGGATCTTGGCATTGAATAGTGCACCAGAACTCTTTTTGTTAAAAACTGTGGTTTTCACTGGCAATAACCAGCTGTACACAAGTTTTGCTGTAGCCAGCAGCATATGTAACATCAAGTTGGCCAGCACGTCCCCCCCCCCATCTTGAGAGATGGTGCAACAGTACCAACCACAGAAGTTGTGACAACTAGAAGGTACAGTCTCATCACAGATGGTAAAGTGGGCATCACAAAATAATGGGCTGCAGATGAAGGATAAAATAATGCACCGGCACCTAGCATCTAGTATGCTGCACAGTCTGCACTTTCCAAAATGTCTGAATAAGCAGTGCAGCTTGTCAAAAGATAGCCCTGGACAATTCCTTGAGACCTTTTTGGAGATGACCGTTCAGGATAAAATGTCATAAAATGGCCACCGCAATTCACTTCAACGCTGTCTTGTGCCAAGTTCACTTCCTCTTCTCATGACCTACGAGGATTACATGCCTTTGAGTGTACCAGCCCAGACGACCTGCAAATGTGCACATGACACAGCTCATGAAGGCAAGACACTGCACACCAAATGAGAGCTCTTTCGAATGAAACATTGTCCACTAGCAACTGTGAAGTTTTGCAGGAGGCCCTCTGGGGACAATAAGCCAAAGGTAGCTTCCATTCAACGCAATCCATCACCCTGGCAGTGAGAAGTGTGTAGAGAAAAGTTTCTTCCAATTTGGCTGCACTTTCCGATCCAGTTCTTGACAGTGCCATCAACAGTGCAGTAGCAGCATGCTTCGTGATCCACGATAGCCAAGGATAAAAGTGCAGTAACAAACAAGCATCTAGCACTCGAGACTTCTCTCAAAAAATACATGCATGAGCACACAGAGCAGATATTCTCATAACACTATAACCCAAATAATGGTGTTACTACGAGGTGGCATCAAACTGGTGACCATTGATGCGACTTCATTGAAAAACAAATCCCACGAGAGATATATATGTATATATATATATATATATATATATATATATATATATATATTTTAAAGTAATAAGAGCAGAGAAATTTTGCGAACTGGCTCCTGCGTGGCATTGAATCGAAGATTGCAGTGGTCAGATCTACATTCCCTGAACTAAAGTGGACCCCAAACTGCGCAGACATAAAAAGACCTAAAACTGTGCAGGTTCTTGCCCAGCAGCACACTGCACAAATGTGCTCAGGCAGACTTCCAACGCTGGGAGCGAGTGTAGTAGTTAGTGAAGAGACAAAGTTTGGTCAAGATCAGTACTGTATGAGCTCAGGTTTCTTGGATATACTATGGACCAGACAGATGGTGAAGCAACAAGCTGCTGCACCAGCAATTTGGCAAACAATTTAAGTTGAAGATCTCCCTACGAACTTTTATACTTGTATGACCAGTCTTGAAGTTCCAACAGAACATCTGGTGGCTCTTTGCATGACCAATTATAATGCTCTTTGTTACCGGTTCCAGTAACCAAAACATGTTCAGCAACACTGAATGCTGGGCATATTAAGATGCTTATCAGAAAGAAAAAAAAAACTGCAAGAAATGCAAAGATGGCTGGCAGTAGAGACCCAAAGGGGGCTTGTGTTGTGGGCCTCTTCTACTTGCCTCCGAGCTTCTTTTTACCGCATATCTTACAAAATCATCGTTGTAGTTTGCTGCTTTTTTTTTTTTTTTTAACTGTGGACGAAGCTTGACATTCTAATAAAGCTTTTGAAAAGGTTAGATATGAGCTTGACAATACACTTTTTTTCAAATGCATACAAAGAAATGTGCTGTACCATTGAACAAGCATGAAGGTTGAAGCAGTGTACTTCACTGTATGACTTGACTGCAAGCACTTATAAATAGTTCAACAACTGTATCTACAGTGATGTATTAGAAATAAAAATGCCTTTACATAATATCAACAGCAGTTAATCAGGAATCCTTTTATGTTGACGTAGTAGTCTACACCTTTCTGGGAGAATTTATTTACAAGAGGCAGGGTCAGACTTGAACTAATGCACACTGACCGGCAGCTGACTACCAAAACAGTGTATGGAGAGCAGCAGCTATGGTCACATTATTTCTTCAAATGCACCACCTCAGAAGACACTAAAACAGCCCCTTTGTCCACACAAGAATGCTAAAATGGGTGTGCACCAATCTAAAGTCACTCCATCGTGGAGTCTCACGTAATGTGTGAGGTCCAACAACACCTCCGACTCATGGTCCGAACTTGACAACAAAATTAGATGCTGCCATCGTCGTGCAATGTCACTTTCTCATCCCGCTGCCCGCAGTTGAGCCCCCTGAAGCCTTCTTTTCACTGAACGAAAGACTCCGAGGCTTGGTTCTGGTTCCTTGCAAGCAGCCTGGCAAACAGGAGGTTAACGCATCCCTCCACCCAAGACTTGCTTCCATATCCCGGAATATGCATCCAGTTGGAAGCACTGTGTTGCATGTAAATGTGGTCGGCAAGCGCCATGGCAAATGTCTCCTTGTCAAGGTGGCAAGCCTTGGCAGGAGTGACCTTGCAGCCTGAATGCTCCACTGTGTCAACGACCCATTGGGCCATCGTCATGGCAGTATCGTCGTCCACGGGTAGTACTTTGACGTCGGGCTTAAACAAAGGCCGCCACATCCCTCTCTCAATAATGTCTAAGCGCCATGCACGAGGGCGTTCAGCCTTCCTCTGATGCTTCCTTGCAGCATTTCTGGCCCTGGAGTTCCTGGAAAGAATCAAACAGGGCAGAAAACTGTGACCAACCGAAGACGGCAGAACAAAAAACAGTATTCATGGCACATATACTGTCATATGGTGTTTTAAAATTAGTTAATACAGAATTTCTAATTACTTCCTGTGGTATATAGCACAATTCTAATCCTTAAGCTGGATTCCTCAAAGAGGCGGACATTAGTATAGTCGAACGCCTCCACAAGAAGCACCACCACAACGAAATTACCTTTATAACAAAGAATTCCATGTGTCCCGGCCAAATTTCTATCTTTCATATGAACTGTAAACACCTCTACAACAATGAGAACTACAACGAAGGAATTTAGGTGCCCCCTACGGCTTTGCAATAAACAATCGTAGGGACTGGTGCCACCGGAGTACTACTCCACATTGTCTACATGGCCCGCTATCATTGTAGAAAAAGAAAAGCCGAACAAGCTGAACGGTTGAACACATTGACGAGGGGTACCAGTGTATACCTAATGCTGTAATAAAAACAGTGTAATGGTAATAATGTTAGCAGACACAAAAAGAAAACAATTTTAAAGTCGCAAAAATCTTAGTGCTCCCACTCTGTTGCAGTGCTAAGTTACCGAGCTGTAGGAGCCGGATATGGAAACCAACACCAGTGAACTGTGAACAAGTGCAAGTACATGGATGAAACCTGTCCCTGCAGAGGGATGCGTGGACCAATCCGATTGGAAGTTGACGAAATGAAGTACATATACTCCGACTGCCTGCTAGGACTTTCCTTCTCAGTTGGCTGCAGTCATGCATATTGTCAGCCAAAGTATGCAATAGATTGTTAGCAACTACTTTAACTCTCTAGGTCAACAACTCGCAGAGAAACCTTATCATGAGAAGGAAGCTTGCAGAATAGAAATGGATTGGAGCACACACGGCAGGCATTACCAAATCATGACCGAGAGCTTACTGTTTTCCTTTTAAAAAAAGTTTACCATTATTTGCATTCTACCATTACCAACATGTGGAGCAGAAACATGGAGGTTAACATAGAAGCTGGATAACAAGTTAAGAACCGTGCAACAAGTAATGGAACGAGATATGTTAGGCTTAGCGTTAAGAGACACGAAGACAGCAGTGTGAACTAGAGAGCTAACAGGGGCACCCAATATTCCAGCTCATATCAAGAGGGAAAAAGATGGAGCCGAGCAGGCCATGTAATGCGTAGGGCAAAAAATCGGTGATCTATTGGTTACAGAATGGGTGCCAAGGGAGAGGAAGCACAGTTGAGGACGGCAGAGAACTTGGGTAGTGTGATGAAATTAAGAAACTTGCCGGCACAACTTCCACCACTTCCTCTTCCAACTAGATCAGCTAACCATGTGAGCCTGCTCTCTAATTCACACTCACATCTCGCTCTGTCGCACGTATTACTTTCTATTACATCGCTCAGTTCAAAATACCTGTTCTACACATCACACAACCGGACCTGCCATCACCTATTCTACTACAAAGAACACACTTACCTTATAGCAATTTTCTTTCGAGAAGCGATGAAATCCCTTGCAGCCTTGCCAGCATCATATGGACAATCCCATGAGTCTGCACTGCTGCCGGCCGGATGCGTCAAGGGATAGCCCAACCTTTCAATGACATTGGAAAAACACAACTCATTACTGTAAAGGGCGATAATGCTAGACTGACCTTCAAGCACAATCATTCTTACCAAAGCTAAGTGGTTTGTGTTGCCAGTAAGGCTCAACTGTTTCTCGCATAGCGACTAGTACAATCAAAAGAACCAACATGTCAGTAAATGTCCCCTTCTCCGAGTCTATCAAATACGCAGCAGCGCAGACGAACCTTCTTAATTCAACGATGCCTGTTGAAATTTCAATTTCAACACAAATAAACCCACATGAGCAACAAGAGCAGAGCGCAAAGACTCATGTGCTTCTATGTACTCGCTACCAAATTCTTTCCTATCGAAGGAAAACACGACTTCTACGATGGAAGAAATTGACTGCCAGGCAATGACAGCACGTGATAATGACAAAGAGAAACATCAGACTTTTACATTGTCACTGCTGGTCTTTTTCTACGGTCATTTCCTCACTTAAGAAGCGCTGGTCTTGGTAAAAAAAGCAGCGTCCTTTTATAAATTTTACTTCTGGTTACAAAGTTCCTAGGAAAGCTTGATATGTCGTCCAATTTAGCTTCTATGCGGTGCAGATTCGTTTAGAGGTGCACCTAGCCACCCATGGGAGACTAACTTGTATGTGTATTCCAGCAAACTGTCTAGCCCTTTCTACTGCAGTGCTGCAGGAGAATATTTGTAGAAGCAGTGCTTCATGTGAAAACCACTGACTGCACAATTCCTTAAATTAGTAACTTCTAAAAGCACTATAAATGCATATGCATTATTAACTTATTCTTTGTTGCACCAGTGCTGTGCTAGGGAATTTGTCACTGTTCGCAATAGCTACCTGTGTTAAAGCACAAGTTACAGTGCACACATGATTAGTCACTGTTAACAGTAATGAGACTGCAATTTATTAATTTAGTGCGCTTCTAGCAGTTACTAGTTTGAAGGAATGTGCAAGTTAGTGGAATTCACTTGAATGCACCGCCTTTATTGCGTTCTCCTGCAATGCTGTAGCCAGGAAGGTTACGCAGCTCGCTGCAATACGCATACAAGTTAGCCTCCCTCAGCTGACGTCCGAGTTCCCTCTAAACAAGAGCCATGAAGAGCGACTACTTCGGTCGGCACACCAATGTATCCCATAAATCTTCTGCAATGAGGAATAAAGACATTAAAGAACTTTGGAAAAAGCAATGCTTCGGACATTTTGAAATGCTAATCTGACACTCCAGCTCAGGGGACAATAAGCGGATGCTAAGAAGCAGCTCTAATTTAGTTTATCTTAGGCTGACATTCTTTCAGAACCCTTATTCATTTGGTAGGAAAATTTTGATTACTAGTAGAGAAGCTGAAGGCCAAACTTCCCTGCTATGAATTTTGTGCCAAAACTTCACACCAGCGTGTCAGTGTGCATTCACAGACTTTAATGTATTTTCTCATATTTGGGTTTTTTTGGTATTTTGGCTTGAGTCCTTGGTCTTTTTAGAATGCAGTATAGTTATTCTTTAGGAATAAACAATTAGCCAGACTAGAGTAGATGCTCTCAAAATAACAGTTGTGATGAGGAGCTGGTGTTAGGTTACACAGTCAATTACACAACAAAATAGTGCATGTATAGGGTTTCCCTACTACTTTCTTAACAATTTTTTGCGCACGACCTACTGGAAGAGTTCAGTAGGTCGTGGTTACACTCTAGTCGTGGTTTTGCACGAGTAACTTCCAACTGAATTGAATTGGGTTGGATTCTTTTTGCCAATGTGGCCTGACAAAGCGCTGGACGAACATAGAAACAGGACACAAGTGCAATTTCTGGGAGATTTTTCTGTCAACCGTACAACTGGGAGAAATAGTCCGAATCCGGGAGTCTCCCGGGTCATCCAGGAGACTTGGCAGGTATGCAATGGCAATGAGGGGGACAACTGCACACGGATCACTACTATTACATGCAAAAGAGCCCGATGTACTACAGATTAAGTTTAAAAGTATGGCTTTTTGGGCTAGTTGGTTAGATACATCAGAGGGGGTCATACCGCTAGAAGACACGGACAAGAACAAGAGAACAGGACGGGCGCTAACTTAGACCTAAGGATTTTGCCGATCCTCATCCCGTGACCAAATGAGGGCAAAGCCTCGAATAATAGCTTGACTTCATCTGAAAGAATCTTGCTCTGAAGTAGAAAGTCACAGGATGAGGATCGGCAAAATCCTTATGCCTGAGTTAGTGCCCGTCCTGTTCTCTCGTTCTTGTTCGTGTCTTGTAGCGCTATGGCTCCCTCTGATTTAAAAGCCATACTTTTAACCTTTAAGTATACATGCTCAAATATTTTTTTTTCTCTATGCCTTGGAATGCCTGAACCAAAACATGATGAACAAACAAACAGTACGTGCCCCATTCCTAGTTTATACCTACAATTCACAGTAAATAAAATGCACCCCGTATAGCTTCTTTTTTGTTCAACAACAGCAACACACTGGCCCTATTCGCATCACGCTGTGTGCTGCTTACTATGCATTCATTATACAGTGTAGACCGCTTATAACGTAAGTCACCGGAGTCGCGAATATCCGCATTATAAGCGGATATGTTGGAGTATATCTGTGGCTTGAGGGGAGTGTTCGTATCATTGTTGACTGCCAAACTTCCAAGCAGCCGCACTGTAACCGGTATTTCGTCTCCCACAACTACACTACAAGCGATACATGTATACATGGAGTGCTATGGGAAAATTAACGGGAGTCTGAAAAGACAGCACTATATCCAGTCCTGCACTATAAGCAGTTACATTATAAGTGGTCTATACTGTAATGTGCACAGTTCAGCATGCTTCTGCAATTTCATACCTATTGCAGTGCAATATTGGCTGCATAGCATACCTTCCACGGTGTCCAGGCAGAGATGTTGGATGCCTTGCCCCTCGCGTGCTCGCCTCTGGCTGCATTGTACGCCTGTACGCATTGTATTCCGCAGGCTGCATGGTGCGTCCATACGCGTTGTATTGTACATTTTGCCTCAGTTGCACAGGTTCATTTGAAACCTCAGATTTCTTTGCAACAAGCTTGCTTGCAGTTTGCGCAGGTTTCTTTGCAACCACCTTGCTTGGTGTTTGTGAAGGTTTCTCTGCAACCAGCTTGGTTGCAGTCTGCACAGTTTTCTTTACAACTGGCTTACTTGCAGTTTGAATGGTTTTCTTTTTAACAATCATCTTGGTCTGTTCTTCTTCTGGGTTAGTTTCACTAGATGTAACCCCTTCCATATGCTTTTGCTTAGGTACCATCTTGGTTTTAATGTTTAGTTCATTCTGTTCCTGCTTAAAGTTAGACTTCTTAGTTATTATTTTCTCCTTCTGCTTTTGTGGAGACTGAATTGTGGTTTCAGGTTTGGGCTCAGGCAGTTTTTGTTTAGGATTAGATATTTTGGGTGTTATTTTTTGCTTGTAATTTTGGTCTTGCTTGGAGTTGTTTTTAGCTTTAGCGTTTGGCTCGTTCTGTTGCCCCGTGATAACCTCGTTGGACGTCGATTCTTCCGTCTGCTTTTGTTTAGACACCTTCTTGGTTTTAACCTCTGGGCCAGTTTGTTCTAGTTTTCGGGTAGATATTTTAGGTGTTACTCCTTCCTTCTGGCTTATGGACTCCTCCTTAGTTTGAGCATTTGGAGCAGCTTTTTCTCGCTTTAGACTGGTCTTGCCAGATGTCAACTTTTGCTTCGGATTTTCGTTAGCCTCCCTCTTGATTTGAGCCTTCGCTTCATTTCGCTCTTGTTCCGAGTTGGGTTCTTTAGGTGTCGACCCTCCTGTTTGGTTTTGCTTCGAATTTTTCTTGGTCTTCTCCTCTGCAACTTCATTTTGCTCAGGCTCCTGTTTTCGTTTCGTGGCCACAACTCCTTCCTGCTGTTGGTAAGACTCCTTCCTGGCTTTAGCTGTAACATCTGGCTCAGTACATTTTTGTTTCTTCTGGGGTGTGCAACTACGACTTTCTTTCTCTTTCCTCCTGCTTTCGCTTTGACTTTCCTGGGTGCACAGTCTTCCGGGAGCACCTCGGTGTTGGTAGCCAACGCAGTGGCCTTAGCTGTGCCTCTGTTCATGCCTTGCACTTTGTCTTCTTGCCCTTTTTGCTCATCTACTTCATCAGTCGGATCATGATTAAGCTTCTTCTTCAACTTCCCAGACTGCTTCAGCACTCTTTCGGGTTGCCTTGTAGCCAAAGAGGAAGCTTCATCGAAACATCCATTTGCTGCTCTTGTACCCTCTACAGATCCTGAATGAATCTTTAGTTTGCTCGTTTCGTCTGCAACTTCAGGTGCTTTCTGTTTAGGTTTTTTTGTGACTCGCTTTGGCATCTTCTCCTTAAAGGAGGTCTGCAAAGGCAGCATTGAAACTTCCTCTTTTGCAGCTCTGTCTGCAAGGCTTGCGACTGCTGCTTTCTTGCTTCTGGTCTCTGGTTGTTCTTCTTCAACTGTACTGTGAACAGGCCGGTGCTTCGACTTCTTCATCTGCTGCTGATGCTCCTCTGAAGAGAACTCTGTGGTTGGCACAATTACAGTCGACGCTTGCAGACTGCCATCTGCAGTGTCATCCATATTTGGGCAGTGGCTGGCGTTTCAGCTTCTTTGTTCGCTTCGGTGCAGCCTCCTCAGATTTGTGGACTATGTGTTTTGTGGATGACGTGAGTGTCTCGGCTAGCGCCCAACTGGATCGGTTCCCGTCATCCCACTGCTCAGTGTTAGCCTCAAACCTCTGACCTGTAAGGTCACGATCTGGCTCATGCTTTGACTTTTTCTTGACTCGTGGCACACTGTGCTCTGAGCAAAACTCCATCTGTGATGCAGCAGTTTCAGGTAAGGCCTGCTCGCTGTTTTCAACACTGTTCTCAACTGTACGCTTCGATTTTTTCAGTCTCTTCGGGACATCCTCTTTCAAGGAGCATTCCACAGGTGATATGATGGTCTCAGTCCACTGATTTTCAGTGCCAATATGAGACTCATACTTCGACTTTTTCTTAACTTGATCAGGTGCACTGTACTTTGAGTGAAACCCCATCTGTGACATGGTAGCTTCGTGGAATGTCTGCTCACTGTCATCAGCATGTTTCAGTTTCCTTTGTCTCTTAGGGACACCCTCTTCTAAAGAGCATTCCTCAGGCACTGAGTCTCCACTAAGCCTGTCTGCTCGTTGCTCAGTGATAATCTCAGACCACTGGCTGTCGCCACCATCATAAGACTTGTGCTTTGACTTCTTCTTTTTCTTGAGTTGAACATTTGCGTTGTACATTGAGTAGGCATCCTCAGTATCAGCTCTGTTTAGTGCTAGTCCTGCTCCAACCACCTCTTCATCCGCGTGAGATGTCCATTCATCCTGCGTATGCTCGTCTTTCTCGTACCTCTTGTGTTTTTTCCTTGATGTTATCTCACTATCTTCACCTCTAGTTTCCTCTGTCTGCTCGTAAGACTGCAAGTCTCCGTCTTCATTAAGTCCTACGAAAGCAAAAAATTAAAAATGGTGCATTTTGCTATTACTGGTCAGTATGCTTCAAATGCTGCTAACTCATACAAAGTTCACACACAATAATTCAAATTCTTAACAATTCAGTTAAGTTAAACGAATCTCCAAATTTTGTAGCAACCTCCTTGCAAGGGCGAGTCGGTTCATTCTTAAGCTTCCCAAATGAAGCAGCACATAAAATAGGTGCTCCTCTGGTTTATAATTAGTGCACTACATATATAATTTGAGATGTTGCCATGGCAACTGCCTTGAGCATGAGGAGCCACAGCTGCACTTCCATATAGTGTGCAATGCAGAAGTCCCACTAGCTTCCACTTCACCAGAAACAGCGGGACTCAGCGCAGGCATTTTATAACGCTGGTCAAAAAAAGTGCAATAACTTACGCATAATGCGTCTTTTTACAGCATTTTAACAAACATTAAAGCCTTTTTAAGAATGCCTTTGTCAGCATTTCAACAAGCACTAACGACAAGAAGAATGATGTAGCACTGTGGAGCTGTACACAGGCAAAAAAGGCCTAAGGATAGATACCTTGGTGGTGAGTATGTATGACATTTTAGGAACCTGGTAGCAACACACAAGATACAATGGGCAGTGAAATACACAACATGGATTCTGGTTCGCAGTAAAATGCTATTGGAAAAGCATCAAGCATATCTATATACAGGAACAGTGCAACCATGAGCCAAGATAGTTGTCTAGCAAAATTTCTCTACAAACTAAGCTAACTAACAAAGTTACACCACGTTAACAACCACCAAGGTACAGGGCCTCACTGTCATGCAAAATTATTGATTTCTTCTTACGCTCGTGTCTGGATTGTTTTTATGGAAAGCCTCAGTAGCAAGTTTCACATGCATATATTCTTTTGCATTGCTTTTTCACATAGCTTGATGCATGCGTGTCTTGTTTCTGTATGTATGTTTGAAGCTTTCCCAACAACAGTTAGTAGCAAGTAGGTGCCTACGTTGTCACTAAATAACATCTCTTGTGTGCTGAAACTAGGTTCTAAATTGTACCAACTCGCCTAACTCTTGATTCATACATGGCACAATCTTGTAAACAATAGAGACTGGTTTTATCATGTTTTGGCATCCACATTGAACAATGTAAAAGTCTGACAATAATTTCCAACATAAAATGCACTGCGAGCCTCGGTACGCTATACATTCCGGGATCATATAAGGTAATGATTCTTTTCATTTTTCTATCTTTTTACCCTTTATCATTGGCTGGGATGTCAAGAGTTCATCATCGGTAGTGTCGACCACTTGCTGTGACAGGTGATTAAAAATGAATATGATCAAAGGAAGAGAATTGTCACATAATAAGTCCCCTAAATGCAATTTCAATAGCCTTTTCAGTTGCAAAAGTCACACTACAGTGATTTTCTGACGAGCAGTCCAACCTTTATGACGTCTTGATGCCTTCATGCGTTGAGCAAAGTACTCTTGGTAGCTCATGCTACTAGTGTGCGTTTTCAATCCCGACAGATCTTCCTGGCCCGTTGCATCTGCCTCTTGCACATTTTCCTGGAATACAGTGTGTGGCACAGTTTCGGTTAATGTAATCACGCAAGACATTTGGTTAGATTTTCTCAGTCTGCACCTTGTGGAGTATTTTTGAGCAGCGCGAGACATACTAGCATATATCATAGATGCACAATGGAACCAGTGTTGGCATTTTACTTATCTTGTCGGCAGATTTAGCAACCTTTCTGTCTGTTTAGCGTCAAAGCTTTCTATTTAGCGACCAGCAACTCTCTTTATCGACATAAGAGAACAATTTCACGACTCTTTAACAACTTTGAACTTGGTTGCACCAGAAATGGCTTTCTAGAATGCACCTTATTATTCAAAAGCTACAAGTAGGAAATTGTATGCCATTATAAAACATGGTTACAGTGTCAGGAGAAACAAAACAAAGCTACATAGAACAAGTGCTTGACATCGACTGGCTTTACTGCACCAGTTTTTACATGCTTGAAAAGCACAGTCACTTCGGAAATGCAGAGTACATGGCATATCTTTCAAATCGCCCATCAGCCTTTGTATGGTGCTTGGGTTCTGTGATCTTGATGAAGCAACTCATGTCACTCATGATGAAGCAACTCAGTCACTCATGAAGGCCATATGCTGCAGTTAATTTTGCCGACGGAAACAAGCATCAAAGTGCGCTCACAAAAACAAAATGTCTGATTTACAGTAAATTAAGTTACTGGAACCTATTGCAGTAAACTTTTATGGGAAACTTTAGAATGCAGTAGGCGAATAATAAGACAGGTCAACTGTAGCACGCCATAAATGCATACACATAAGGAGCAGCTGAGCTTGCTTATGCAATGCTCGCGCGAATTTGAACGCACCGCTTCCTGTCACATGACTTTTGGACAAGCTTTCCGTGAAAGAAAAACCCGACACTTAGGGTGCGTCAAATTCGAAAAAACCCGACCGTGAGAGGGTTGAATAACCAACGCAGTTCTACCGAAAATCTGCAAAGTGGACCAATTTTGCAAAAGGGAAAGAACTGTATTCATTCTAAACGTAGCACAAAGCTATAAAGAAAACCTATGTGGGCTTTTTAAAAAGAAGGCTTTGCATTTGAAGAAAACTTCTTACAGATATTGTGGGTGTTAGCCAGTTTGATTCATAAAGCGCTGTGCTTCTGTCCATTTCCACATAAAGAACCTTCCAGCTAGTCATTGATGACTCACCGCGTCGTTCTTCTTCCTCTTGACCACAATGGCATTGAGGTCTTCTTTCTTCTTCTGACTCAAGTCTTTTCCTTTAAGAAACTTTGAGTAGCTAGAATGTAGAAGAAAAAAAAAACGACATAAAGTTAGTCTCAGATACCAAACTTCCGAAGTGGGCCACAGAAGATAATGTTCCACCTCAACGTGGCAATAGCAGCAGTTCACACTGTCACCCATAGATGATTTATTTTCTGTTCATGGGTGCCGCCGTCACGGGCTCTTACAGAAACAATACCCGAATTTTGTGCACAGTGGCATCAAATTAACGTGGTCGTGAAACACCAACTGCATCTGTACACATATCTCCACACATATGAGTTGACCATTTTGATTTGTACTGCTAGGAAACGAAGCATTAACAGTTCGAGATAGCGACACTCTAACACTTTCATAAAATATTCTGTAGACGGCTCCAACAAGAGCTTACTAGGTGTTGCCATAATGCCATCTGAACTGTTGTGAGCTCTAGCGAGACCTGCCCAAGAGCACTACAATAGGGACAGTGGAGCAAGTGCACGTTATTATTATTATTAGTATTATTTGATTTGAAAACATATACATTTGACAGGAAAGGGAAAGCGAGGAGCAGGCTGGCAACTGCCACCGGAAGGGGCACAATGCCTGCCTACTCTTCAGAAAGTAGGAGACAGAAACATAGAAATGGAAGATAGGAAGGCGTAGAGGAAAGAAAGAGCAAGATGACAAATCTCAAAGAATAAAGTAGAACACACAGTACAGGTCACACACAGTAGGCCTGTGACTGTAGGTCAAGCTACTAAAGAATGTCAAATAGAAGAAATAGTCTCTGGGTTACAAACATGACCCTAAGTTCATTACTACGGACTGGGATGCATAAAAGTCTGTGCATGGAGAATGTTCTCATGCCCTGATAGGAAGGTCTATAGAGACAACTAAGCAAGAAGTACCTGACAACAGAGGAAGGTATGATGGTTCCAGCCAGGTGAAAAGACACGAGCACAAGTAGAAGTAGGACATGAGACGACCGCTAAGCATAAAACTAAGCTTTAATTCACAAAAACATCCCACCCCACCAATCACTGCCGCACATGTGCAGAAAAAAACACAAGCAAAGGGAAAAGAAGAAACAAATTAAACGGCAGTGAAATCGGTGGGATGTTTTTTCGAATTTAAAACTTAGTTGTACATCCTGCGTCCTACTTGTGCTAGCGCTTCTTTAACTTGCTGGAACCATCATATGTTCACTATGCACCAATTTACCCTACAAACCATCCTACTTAACTGAAAACAGATGCCACAACCAAAAGTTGTTGCCTACTACAACAAAACTGAAAAGAGACAGTTTATCCACATTCACACCATTTAAGTCATGAAATCAGCAACAATTAATGCTGCTAGTTTGCAAGCTCATGGGGATCGGGAATGCTTGCTTTAGTAATTGGAACTACGAATTAGCCCAATAATATCAATTAGAATATGGCCCTAAGCTGAATTGCGGCTCATTATGTAAAACACATACACACACACACCCGGTGCTTGAACAAGAATGCAAACAAATATGCATACATGACTAACCAGACTTATTTATCTGCAGTTGAATTGTCATAAATCTAGACTGATGGTGACCTGAGCATGTCCCATGTTAGAAGCAACACAATATAAAAACACGACTGGAGTCAATGTAATATCAACTTCAGTCGTTACAGCTGTAATATATGATGTTTTTCCTTAAAGGGCAACTCCGGCGATTTTTCGATGTCAACGGATGTCGATGAAATTCGCTGGGTCTGTTCCTCTGAATACCTCCGTCATGTCCTAAAAAAAGTACGCTTGAGAGTTGCACAATTTTTTTACAAATGAATTTAATCTATTGCCTTGAGCACCCTACCTTACCCCTTCCTCAGTTATAGGCCACATTGTGTATGACGTCAGGAATGGACCACGCAGAGCATGCCGGGATCATGCAGACGACCATGGAGGATGCAGACGACAGCGACGAGAGCGTGCAGGAGTCGACGATCGTGAGCGAGCGCTTGGCGTGAGATGTTGCTGTCGCGAGAAGTTGCATTCCCTGTGGACGGGCAAGTGATGCAGGGTGGCATGCGGTGTTGCGTTGTTCGCTGCACTAAATTCAGCCCTCGCCTTCCGCAAACACAGTTTGAGCCGATGCCGATCGCGTTCAGCCGAGGTTAAGCCTATCACAGTGGCCGAGTTCGTGCGTCTGCTGCTGGCGGACCAGATCGACCCACTGATATGAAGCTAATTAAGCTATTAGGACGAGGAAAGCTGCTTCTGTAGTTCAGTTTTGACCATACGGATTTGAAATAAACCATTCCTCTCAAAAAGTTAAAGCGACAACACGTCGCGCAATCAACATCCGTATACGTTGCCGTTCTCGAATGCGGCCAGTCGCACTCGCCGGCGCTTCTCTAAATGAAATGTGACTACGCAAATCCATGGGTGTATTATTACCTATTGTTATGCTGACTCATTATTTAGCTTACGAAGTGCACTGTTTGCCCCGTATCCCAAATGGACAGCAAGCGGAGGCCCCTTCGATACAGCATGCGTAAACAATTGCCGTCTCGTTCAGCTGCCAACGATGTCATACTTCATAACATCGGCGTTTCCGCGAGAAAACTACATACATTCTCTAAATGAACGATCATACGCGCAATGTCCCAATCTATGTCTACTTTACGGAACACTAATTGTGTGCATGAAGAGAATACGATCGAAGAATGATAAGCAGACTGCACAACGCTTCCCTACTACGGTCTCCCGCTCGCTGTTTCCGAAGGTGCATGGTCGCACGTATCAGCTCGACCCAGAGTGATGTAACGGTGCCTACATGCACAAAATCTACGTGTTTTTATATGTTCTGACATTAACTGATGTCACCGATGAGCGGCTATCTCAAGCGAACGACGTACGAGTGGTCGCTGTACCTGCCGATGTAAACAAATGCACCGGTCGGTGCTTTGGACTGTTAGCGGCGTTCTTGTGGGATACAAATGCGGAAAGTCGTGCTCCACATCTTACAGTGAGCATGCGAAGCGGTTCACTGAGAGGGGTAAAATTCCTAAAATAGCAAGCAGCACGTATATCAATGGTTAGGGCTACCCTTGGTCTTCATGTCGCAGGGCGATATGTTGCGCATGGGTGCTGGCTCTAGTGGCGGAGGACGGCGATTCGTGGCTATTGAATTCTTCTGAATCATAACTGCCACTGTTTGACAGATCCGAATAGGTGGTGCAGCTTACATGCAATGTCACCCGAAGGTCCCCGAAGGTCCGGCGCGGTCACGAATAAGCTGAGCGTCTGCTCTTCGCCGGTTTCGTTCACCCCGCGGGCGAGACCAGCATGCATTGCGCGCCTTCCCCGCCGGTGATACATTCGTGACGTCACACGCAGAGGTTCGCTCGGCTGCTTGCTCAGGTTTCGGTTTCGTTTTTGCGCTTTTTTGGTTATTTAAAATTATTTTCGAATTTGCGGAACAATTCTCCTATCAGGTGAGTCACAGGAGGGCCTCGGGAACATAAATATTTTATTAGCTCGACATGGTCAAAAAATCGCCGGAGTTGCCCTTTAAGTGTCGATGCATCACTAAACTAGTTCACTACAAAGTGGGTGGACTACAGTACATGTAAACGACTGTGCGCTACTACCGCAGCTTTAGTTGGATTACCTGCACAATATAAAATGGAGTACAAAATGCCAATGCTGTGACAACCAGCCATTTTCTTAAAGAGCTATTTTGGGTTTGTAACCAAAGCACACTACTCATCAGACAATGAAAGCCATTGTGAATTATCCAAGAAAGAGCAAACTTGAATGCGTCACTAAGGAGAGCTTCCAGGTTTTGTATATCGTGTAAACTTCTCTATGATAATTGTTGTGATTGTCATCATAATCGTTGTTGTCATTCTCTTCCTGTCCTTTTTCCCCATTGCCCCTTACATCAATGCTGAGTAGCTGGCTAAAAAACAGTGGTTCGGGCCAACCTCCCTGATTTTCTCTGTTGCTCCCAGGAACTAACTACAGCAAGCGTAACTCTTCGGTTCATTCTGCTTCTCTTCAGCTACCTCGCAAAAGAAACTTACTGGACACGACCCCCAAGCTTGTATGCCCGCTCTTCAACCCCAATCAACTTGTCTTCTTTCGCTGCTGGGTTTCCATCGTTGAGGTTGCTTAGCAGGATGTCGAAGGCCTCTTGGTGCTCGATCCAACGATCGTCCACACCGTTGAAGCCTAATGCCTGAAAGAACAAAGCACAGGTATGAGTTGCTGGAGGTCATTAGAGGACACGGTTGCACTTGTGAACGTAATAAAATGACAATTCATCGCACTTTCTAAACCTGAATTGTACAGAAGTGGCCAAATCATTCCATCAGTACTGTGATACAGAACATCACTCGATGAACACATACAATGCACATAAAAATGCAAATAAGTGAATCTTACTGCATGTGGGGGTCTTGGTAAACCAGAAAGTGTGCAAAAATAAAGTACCAACATATAAAAGCACTTCACGTGTCTCCATTCCATGACATAGCAGGTTTTGGTGACATTTGCTTGGTACTAGATAATTGGTACTCTGACATGAATGGAGAAGCATGCAAATAAACATCCTCAACGAGAGCTAAAGCTGGCAACTTTCGTGGACTCTTCTTTTTTTTTTTTTTTGGAACAAAAAAGACCCGAGGTCATGCATTGCAACAAAAGAGGGATAACAGCCCTGTTTTTTAGACATAAAATTCTGGACAGTGCATTTGGCCTCCGTGTCTCTGCCAATGGTCAACCTGTTTTTCATTGAAGATATCCTAAAGGTGATTTGAAAATGTAGTCTACCATCCTCAAACAATTTATGATTCTTCCAAGAAAAAATCCCTTCAAACTAGGAAGTAAGCAGAGAACAGCCATACATCTTAACTGAAGTTTTGATCTTAGTTACAGATAACCTTGCATGATGCCATCATCAAGCAATGCAGCTCTTGGCTATGTCTCGGTGTGACAGTACTGTAGCAATAGCAACATGCACTCATCTAGGACTTTCATACAGGCAACATGGTACCAGCATCCTCTTGTAACCTTGCTAAGCTCCAAGTAAGGTGCTACGCTACTTTTGTGCTACGTTCAGAAGTATGTCAATGGCCCTTTCATAAAGCTTCCTCCGCCTAGGCGTTATCCTGGAAGTTATGTGCATCTCACCTTTAGTGTTCACCTTTTTTTTCGGTCGAATGAAATCAGGCATGCCGTCCTCATTTTTCCCCAATCCTTTGCCTTCGGTCCAGCCCATCTGCTTCATCAGCTTCTCGCTGTAGGCGTAACCTGAAGGAGCAAAATGTGACCCCATGGCCAGAGTGACGAAATGTTAATGGATAGACGGGTGGCAACAGAGAGGAGAATTTATTTGAGGAAAAGCAGGAGGTCAGCCTGTGGCAATATGCCTCTGTCCCACTGATCTGCTTAGAGGGAAGGCGAGAAAGATAGATGTGATGAGGAGGATAGGCGGTAGGATGTGAGCATATACAAATTGGCATCCGGAGGGCCTGTTCAAAGCAACAAAGGCAAGCACGTGTGGCTGAAAAAATGCAAGAAGTGAACAGAGGGCTGGCTCGCTTTACTTATATAAAGTACAACCAAGGTCCCCTCTAGAATGTCTTCATTCAGACATATTGCCAATTATAGTTCATGAAGAGGTCAATGAGATGCACTGGTCATTTGGCCACACATATGCATGCTTCATTGCCTCGAAGCACAGCTGAGCAGTGGGAGTGAGGATGAGAGGTTACCACAAGCCCACCTGTTAAGCACCATATTGAACGTTCTCAGAAATGCACAAACAACATGCACCTACATTATGGCCAATGTGTCAGTGAACTAAGAGTGCAGCAAAAGGCTTGTGTTTGCTTTATAGTGGTAGCTAGAAATAGAGCAATGGAAAATGCAAGTGGAAAGCCTAAGTAGGTGTGTAGTGGGGTAGTGTAACAGGGGGGTAGTGTAATTTAATGCATCAAATTAAGGGCCGCCTTTTTACCGCAGTTGTGGTACACCACAATGGTAAATACAGCCCAGCAGTATGGCAAGTTGAATAAACCAGCACAAAAGTAGATGCAACTGGAAGAATCCACAGGATGCACCCACTAAAAACAGCTCGCCCCATGTATTATTCCAGATATGTGTGTCTGTTTTTCCACAACGTTGAACAACTCATGCAACCTTCCTAATACAAATGCACAATGGCCTCCAGCATCCATTAACATGGCTGGCCAGTGGACGTACAATGTCATTACAGCGAGTTCTGGCAATGAGCTGCTAACGTTCACGTATGGTCTCATTTCAGTGGGCAACAAGAATTAGAGTTTTATGTCCCATGACAAGGGGCCTAGTAATGAAGGGCTCTAAATTGACTTTGATCATTCAGGGCCACTTTGACGTGCAACTATTATATCACATGAAAATTCTTGCACTCTGCACTTGTTGAAACATGGTGGCCACAACTGAAAACCATTGAAGTGCTGCTGGAGACTAGTGCTGGCCAGGAGGCACAATTGGCCAGTTTGAGCGTGCAACTCAAATATTCTGATGCTGTCCGGTGGGGACATCACGAAAATGACAAAACCTTTTAAATGATAACACACACGTGCCTGTATTAACACTGGCTAATGTCCAACACATCCAACCAAGCTCTGTTCAATGACCATGTGCGCTCCTATGGTCAAGGATGACAGTGCCCAGTCAAATCAGACACTGGATACATGTGCCTCAAGATTAGCAGTGAATTTGTTGACATGAAGCCTCAGCATGTCCTACTAAAATCTGTTTTCTACGCTTGCTAGGCCATGTGTTACAATGCTGCTGCTGGCATGATATGTTTCAGCATTGTTTCCCATACATAGCGTACCCTAATTGTTGGGTATTAATAGCTCAGACAGTACGCAGTTGCCAGTTACAGTCCTGCAGTGCACCCACATCGGAGATACGGTGGCCAGAACATATCCTCTAGACAAAATCATAATTTCTGACTTACAATTTAAAGGGACATTAAGGAGGAGTATAAGTTACGATAGATCCATAATTACATCTCCAGAACTGCAAATAGGTGAGTATCATCAGACATGGAGGCTTGGTAGACCAGAAAAGCACGTAAAATACCATATTCATTAAGGAGTAAAAGAAGTGGATACATGCACAGTAGCACACAGAGCAAGTCCCGAACTGAATCATCTCTGCTCGTGTGCTTTTTTTTTTCTATTCCTTTCGATATAATCAATATGAATCTCAATCAGTTCGCCTACCTGCCCATCCTGCAGCTTAAAAAAAGAAAAAAAAAAGATGAGTGGCGCCGCCGGATTACAATTTTCGCACTAATGTCCGTGTCACGTCATATTTTTTTTTAATGTGCAGAAGGCTGAATCTAGTCAAATTTCTAGAAACAAAAGGCAATGACACTGGATTCTAAAACAAGCAATACCAAAACACTGCATCTTTCGTCACTTTTTTCTGCACAAAGGTGAACTGAAGTACGCAAAAATAAATGTGTACGTATTCTGTGACGTCACGGCGGCTGGCCTGCAAAATTCAAAATGGGGCTTTGCACCTTCACTTCCTTCAGTGTTGGAGTGTACATTCTACCCAGTATTAAGGACTTTTTTTTTTTTTATGCGAAGCATTTCTTGGCGAACATTTGCCACTTTGACAGTATCTATCTAGACGCCTACGTCTTGGTGCTCTCATGGTCATATTGTTAGCTTGGTATTTACCAAAATTGGCATACTATGACAAGAGTGTATGACGAACATAAATGATAGGTCATGACATGAATATCATGACATGTGTCATGTAGGTCATGAAACAGCTGCTTACGTCTTGGTGCTCTCATAGTCGTTTCGTTAACTTGGTAGGTACCAAAATTAGCATATTATGACAACAGTGTATGACGAACATAAATAATAGGTCATGACATGCATGTCACGTAGGTCATAAAACAGCCGCCTAAAACGACAATGATCTAGCGAAAAAACGTTAACAGTCAAAAACCACTCAAATGGGTTCTGACATAGCTACTAAGTGAAGGAAACGCTAAAGGATTGCACTAGAAATCAGTCATGAGCATGACTCAGCAAAAATGACAATGACTCAGCAAAAAAAAAAGATTAGCACTCAAAAACCATTCAAATGGGTTCTGACGTGGGCTTTAAGTGAAGGAAACACTAAAGGATGATGCTAGAAGTCATAGTCATGAGCATGACTCAGCAAAATTGACGACTCAGCAAAAAAAAAAAAAAAAAAGATCATCACTCAAGAGCCACTGAAATGGGTTTGGATGCAGCACTAAGTGAAGGAAAAGGCTAAAGGTCAATGGTTGAAGTCATAGTCATGAGCATGGCTAAGGCTTTCGCCTTAAGGTCTCCTAGGCATTGCTAAAGGGACTCCTGAGAACTCATGACGTGAATGTCATGACATGCGTGTCATGTAGGTTATGAAAGAGCCGCCTAGGTTTAGGTGCTCTCATGGTCGTTTCGTTAACTTGGTAGGCTTCCCGCACACTGCTTCGCATAACATCGATTCCCACAGGGCGTGGGATCTGCCGGCTTTTTTTCACTTGCGACGAAGTTCAGTAGCGTATTGATTTGTTCTGGTTGGTACAGATTCACAGTGTTCAACTGGGCGAGACACGCGACTCGTGCAGTCTGGTGTAATACCGCTGTTTAGTGTTCAATTAGGTAATGGAGGATACTACTGGTCACGAAGGTAGATGTATTCGCAGTAAACTGATCTCGACTAGCACCAGCAGCAATTTCTTGCTAAGTTGGCACCGCGCGATACACTCGTATACATGTGCGTCAGCTTTTCTACGAACAGATGATATATAAGGCAAAGCCGCAAACGGCGCATAACGAAACCAAAGTGCGAACTTGGACCGTTCCAGCAGCGATTGAGCTACATCGCAACCAACCGAAGATCACGATACAGATGATTATTCGTACATTTAGTGTTCGTGGACATGATTCGCACACATTAATTCGCAATGTTAGGGGAAGCGATCGCTGCTGCGACAGCTGACAGTTGCACGTGTTACAACAGTCAGTCTAGGGCGCAGTACCCGAAGCCGTACAGACGACGTCGTTGCACGATCGTGCTTTCTCATTTGGCAGGACACTGATTACTTCTCATATTTCGCGGATCTGTGCGGTGTGGAAGCAATGAATAATGGAGATGTAGCTTACTTGGTCTTCCCTTCATCATCGTGCCAGTCGCATACAATCTCACGGTTTAACAAGCACAACGCGTCACGGGGGCTTGACCCTATGCAACTAGTAATCCATGTTTGATACACATCATAGATCCAATCAGTGGGTCAAACTCAGGCAGATGCTTCGGCGATATGTCGATTGAATCACTGCCGCTGCGCAGTTTGCAAGGAGCGTACATACGGACCACAAATCACATGTAAAGCGCCATATTTGACTTGTAGCGACTTGTCTCGGCTTCTTAATGATTGAACTTGTTCTCAAACTGATTCGTATTAAATGGTATTAAATGTTGCTTTTCAATATATGAAGCATTCAGTTTATGTTATTGCTCAAGAAGATATTTATTATTTGTAATTTACCAAATTTTGTTTCTACGCAACTGCAACTTTAGCACAAATAACCGTTAGCCAATCAGATATCACCTTTTCTTTCGTTTTTTTTTTTTTTTTCGACGCGCTCTTGACCAATAGCGTACTTCGTTTTGGCACGTGATACAAAACAGTCTAACTTTGCCAACATTCAAAAACCGGCGCTCGCAGAGGTGGCGGCTGCTTGCGCAAAACGCTATTGTAGGCAGTTATTGTAGGCTCGTGGTGGTCGGTTGAGGCAATTCGAATTGGTGCTCGCGGCAGGTCGCGGCAGATCGCGGTGCTCGTGGTCTGAGGTGTGCTACGGAGCCCGGGACGTTGAACGGTCAGACGGATTCCGCCGTTCTCTCACGATGGCCTCTGCTATCCCTACCAGGACGGGCCCAGCCGTTACCAAGGACCTACCAGAGATTGTCCTGGACAAAAAGTCTAAAAAGGAATACGTCCGGGGCAAGTTCCTCGGAAAGGTAGGTAATTTTCAATGTCGTGCTGTGCCTCTATGGGCTGCACTGCCTTAGCATCGCCATAATCGCCTGCCGCTTTGATGAGCATTCCGAGGTGACCACAAACGCTCTGTTTGCTCCGTTACGTACACTGCCTATTACTAAACGAGGTATAGTAATAGACTGTACCATGCCTTTAATTGCTTTTTTTTTTTTTCAACAGCTCTAGCTTCTTGGAGCAAAGAAACGTGAAGCTGGAAAAAAATTCCGGCATGCCATCGTGGCGTGCAGTTTCCTTGTTATCTGCACCTAACTATGCGCCCGGCGCGTTAACATTAGTCTGTGACGACTCCCCGGGCTCTTTTATCGCTGTTTGAATTCTCGGCGCAAATGTTGAGGCGGTCTTGGTTACCACGTAACCAATCATAGTATAGTCATGTGACCGCTCCTTCATTGGGTTCACCATTTTGGTCAGGCCTACTCTGTTTGTACCCGCTGCCCCCGTGCCCAACGTTTGCCAAGCTACTTCAACGACACCGTCTGCTTTTCATTCCGTTTTCACTGCTGTGTGGAATGGCTGTGATGCGGTGTAGTGCCGAAAAATTAAAATGTGCAAACCGTGAGCATGCCGTGACAAGATTGACATGGGACCATGTGCGTGGTTAGCGTGAGCCTGTAATATGTTTTATCGTTTAAATTTGCGCTAGTGGTGCTCGCCGGGCTTTCGCTTCATCAGTGTGGCAGCTTGCCATTGTTCCTATAACGTACGTCATGTTCCCGATGGACCACCAATTATCCGACGGATATCCGGATAAAGTCCGAACAAGCGACGTTGCATTTTGGATCGTTAAGAACAACCGATAAATTTCATTTCGTCGTTATCCTGCGGACGTCATTACTACGATATCGGACAGTGGACATTGCGAGGAGGTGTTCCGGTTTTTTTTTTTTCGGTCTCGCTGAAACAATTAAATGTAAAAATAAAAAATAAAAAATAGGCGGCCTATTGTGCAGCGGCCGTTGAATATTCACTTTGCAAGTTCCCAGACACAAACAGTCCCATTGACGTCCTACAGAGATCCACGCATCCCACATCAATATGTCTAGTACACCTCGCAGTGACATCCTTGTTGTCAAGACCCATAAAAGGTGTCATAAACCGACATGATTAGATAGTGGAATCTGCATGCAAAATATTTTCTGCGAACGTAGATTAAGAGATGGCCTGTAAGGCGGCTGTGTCTGCTTTCTAGACGGCGTTATCTCTAAATTTTAGGTTATGGTACTAAGAATGTCCCGAAATGTTGCCCCCAGATATATTTTGGCCTCCACATATGAATAGTTCAGCCTCCCAGAAGTTCTCTTTTCGTTTTCTAGAAAGAGAAATGTTTTCCGATATGTTCAAATTATAACACAGATATGACGTCTCCAGGTGTGCTTCGTGTATTTCAGGTTGGCTGTCCGTCTCCCTGCAGGGCATGTTGCCATAGCCTAGATTACATCTCTTCATATGAAGCAGTTGGCAGGGCAAAACGTTTCCCACAGCTATGTGCCATGTAGCAGAGCTTGTGTACAACATCTTGAATATTAGAGGCGAAAACAGCTCCAGCCACAGGTACAATAGTCTTCATCTTTTGGGACTGCTTTGGTCCCTTCTTCAGTGACTGACTGAAGTGGTCGACGGAACAGCATTCTTTGGCCGGAGCAGTTTACATCTCTGATATTTCCCAGCAAGCCAAATCTGTTGAAGATGCTTGCTTTAAACATTTTGAACGTACTGTTCACTTTTCAAAGAGCAGCCTGGTAATATGTTGCGGTTCTTTAAAATGCCTTAAAGCTTTTGTTCCCTGAAACCTTTTTTTAGATGTCACCGTGAGGACACCTGCATTTTTGACATAACTAGTCACGATTGACTCTTTTGCAGGGCGGGTTTGCAAAGTGCTACGAGCTAACAGACAAGGCAACGAACACGATCTACGCAGGCAAGGTGGTTTCCAAGGCACTTCTCGTGAAGTCGCACCAGAAAGAAAAGGTGATTCTCCAGGAGAATGTCTTAAAATTATGTCTTTCAGTCTTGAAATTGTGAATCTGATTTTGCTGCAGGGGCTGCATGAGGGCCAATTTTAATTTCTAGAATTTTGCACCAAAGCCCCAGCGCTGATGTCAGCGCCATAGCAACCATGAGAAGCCAGAAAAGGTGTAGGGGAAATTTTTTCATTGAAACAAAGAAATCTAAAAGAAATGGAAATCAAAGCGGGTGAAAAGATAACTAGCCGCAGCTGGAAGCAAAACCTGAATCCACTGTGTTTTGAGTGCAGTGCTTTACCATTTAAGCTACCTTGGCTAACTTTTTTTCTGCATTCATGTATCTGTACAAGATTAGCCACGAGAGTGTCAGCCAGCACTACTAAAAGCCCTAACTGCAAGGTCTTTCTGTCCACTCCTTTATTTCCCTCCTGTTTTTCTTTTTTTCAGCACTTAAATATAATTTCCACTGTGATTTCTCTGGATGCATCTTCTGTTTCTTCTGCAAACATTTTATGATCATAGCACACGTAACTAATCATTGCCATTATTTTAGTACACTTATATTTTAAGCAATTTATAGACTTATTTTAGGGCCCTTTACATGTTACATTCTTTGATCCCATTAATACTTCATTACACCATGTGTTTGGCACTCTTTGGCCAGAACTGGCCCTTGCATCAATAAAACCCATTAATCATCATTCTATTTCATATGGTTGCAGCTAACAAAGAATTAAGCTTCTTGGTACTCTTATTTGTCTTGTATTTTTGGGCCATTGTGTTACAGTGAAGTGCTCTAAGCTTGCACAGCATACATGCTGTTAAAAGTTGTTTACAGGTGATAGCCTGAACTTCAGGTATGTATACAATATATAACAGAGTTGAGGCTGTTCCAAACTGGGCTGCTTAGTGTACGTCAAGCAGTGGCGCATCGACGGGGGGGGATTTGGGGGTTGTAACCCCCCCCTGAGGCCGACTTAACCCCCCCCCCCCCCTTTTGTTTAACCCCTTTTCTTTCCTAGTGCATTTGAGTACTGCAACTAAGATGTAAGACGCGCAATCGTCTGCACACTCGCAAAAAGCGCATTTTTTTTACAATTTCCCGTGAAGAAATTGAAATTAGTGCTGTTTAGATGGTATTGGCAAACTGTCAACCCCCCCCCCCCTGGCAGAGATCCTGGGTGCGCTACTGACGTCAAGTGCATATGTATACCCCACAGAGGTGTGCTCATGGCAGTTTTTAAACCTTGCTATTTTCTCCTGCACCCTTCTTTTTGCATCTGTGTGATTTTTACATAGTGTAGTTATCTGGTATGACACCAGATTCCATGCTGTCGTTCCCAACTTTTATCTGTTGTTTGCAGATGGCCCAGGAAATCCAGATCCACAGGAGCCTGAATCACAAACACATTGTGGGCTTTCATAGCTACTTTGAAGATGAAAAGAATGTGTACATAATCTTGGAACTTTGCAACAGGCGGGTATGTATCCCTTCCCACAGCCGTATGTCGATATGCAGCACTGTAGCAAAGCTGTGCTTCTAAGCAGCTCCTTGTCATAGGAATTCCCAAGGAGCATTTATGACCTGCAGTGTTTTTGTTATCTGAGGTTAACAAACGTGGGCAAATCTCCTGCAAAGCAAGCTATGTTTGCCGTCTGTACAGAGCTTTGTAAAATCGTTAACACTTGAAGGATGGGACCTAGGAAATAGCCAAAGTAAATGCGCAACTTTAATTGAAGTGTGCAAAATCCACTGAGAATTTAATTCAATGAATGAGAATTCAATATTTAACCCTCTAACTCCCAAAATCCGGGAAAATAGGCCAAATTCGGGAAAATAGGTCAAAGTAGCCATGAATTTATCTGCAGTTCTGATTCTGATAATATATTATACTTGAATCTAAATACTTGCTTACTTGTTTGACTTCTACCACCCTCTAGTGTTCAAAATTCAACCCATAGCCGATTACAGACCGTAACTCGTCTTTGGCGGTGAGAGCAACGCATCGGGCTGAACAATTGTGACTCGTCATTGGCGATATTGGTACAACCTCAGTGATGAGTACAGCTCAGGTTTGTGGGTTAAAGGGTTGATTAAAAAAAACTATGGCAGGAAATTTTGTAGCAATTGGCAGGCAACACTACACAGAATATAAAAGGGAACTTCGGCCCAAGCCACCTATTACACCCTGTGGAACTTGTGCAGACAGGTCACATAAGATGTGAAATATAAGTGTACATTGCATTTCCTCTCCATTATCTGTGACAACGCTACAGCCGGGGATGTTAGATCGGTATTTCTCCTTTGACTGCTTTGAAGTTCATGTAATCATGTGCTAAACTTTCTATTCCTGCTTTAGTCCAGCACATGGTGCTTGCTGCCTGTCATTCAGTGTTGGTCAGTTTCTGATTTACAGGTGTGGAATATGTCTGATTAGAGTGTCTCTCTTCGCTAATGTTTTCATCAAAGCTTAATCATGAGCGGAATTATTGGCTGACAAATGCCAGCCTCAATTTACTCCAACCATCAAAACTCAGCAGGGCTGCTCTGCTGCACCCACTGAGCTGTGGTATCAACCTATTGCACCACTCGATCTTGCATTGTAGTGCTACTTCATCCATTATGTTGCAAAGATGCTACACTGCTTTGATTCACTAGCAGCGTTTCCACTGCATCCACTAAAGTTTGGGAGACTGAATGCCATTTGTCAACTGGTACAAATAATCGACTATACAATTTGTCAAGTCCTCGTGTGCAGCTCTGCCCTTGTGTTGTACAAACTTTGTAGCTTTTATTTTTTGGTCTTGCAAGCTCTGCAATAACCTTTGTAGTATACTAGGATTACTGAAGGGCAACCTTGCACTAGTGTATGCGTGTTGCCAGCATGGTTGTTACACACAATCTGTTAATCGTGTAGTGTAATACTAGTCACTGCCATATCCTTCTACCTAACAAATGCAAATAGGTTTGAGTTTGCATGTCTCAACGGATTCATTGTTGCTCGTTATTGTTTCTTTAAAAGGTGTTGACATGGCATGTTTGTCTTCTCTTTCTTGTTTTAAATGAGAGATCCATACTTTCTAAACCCTAATCGTCATACCCTACCTTATCAGCAAGTGCTCTGCTTCTTGGCATAACAATGTTTGCTGTTATGCTTACTAAGTGACCTTCTTTCAGATACTAGAAGCATGTGATGGCTTTTACAATGTTGGCTTCCCCAATACGTTGCTGTGAGCATGCATCTCTGTACCACAGGTGTAATTAAAGAACTTTTTTCTCCACTCCTAGTCCCTCATGGAAATGCACAGACGTCGCAAGACGCTGACGGAGGCGGAGGCACGCTACTTTCTTCACCAGATCCTCCTTGCCTGCCGCTACCTCGTGCAGCAGAAGGTCATCCACAGAGACCTCAAACTGGGTAACCTATTGCTCAATGACAGCATGGAGCTAAAGGTCGGCGACTTTGGTCTCGCCACCCGTGTGGACTTCGACGGCGAGAGGAAGAAGACCCTCTGCGGCACGCCAAACTACATCGCACCGGAAATACTGGCAAAGAAAGGGCACAGCTTTGAAGTTGACATCTGGTCTATTGGGTGCATCTTGTGAGTGTTCATTGCTTTTACTGTTATCAACTGGCGACATGCTTACTGCAGGCCTCTCCCAGCAATCTCCAATTACCCCTCTCTTTCACCAGTTTACTACTGTGCAGCTCAGTTCCGTGCAGTAAAGCGAAGGCTAGGAATCGTGTTGGGAGAGAAGGCGGCACCAATCAGTGCAATAAGCTTGGTCGTGCACAGTGTTTTGGTTAACAGTGTGCTTGCACTTTAGGCTTTTGACACTTTTTAGGCTTGCACTTTTGACATGGTTGAAAGCCATGCAATGACTCTCAAAAAGCTGCCAAATTGGCCCTTCAATTATGCACATCTCCCCTTTCCCAGCACCGCTGAGTGCTGAATGGACTTTGCTTTCAGCATATAATAGTCCTTGTGTTTGTGTGTGCGTCAGTGGTCTCTGGTACCACGAGACCACCACATCAGGTTTTGGGGATGTGTTCTGATCTGCGTCCAAAAGTGCATTACGCTTGACATGCAATTTGGATTGGTCGCATTCAAAAGCACTGTCAAGGAATCGGGGCTCTTTGGCATATTTACTATGTCACCGGCTATCCAATAATGAAAACAAAATGAGACCAATTTGTCAGCACTCTTTTAAAAGCTTCTAGATTTTCACTGCTCCTATTGTATGCAGGTTTACACTCATTGTGGGCCACCCTCCTTTCGAAACACCCACACTGAAGGAAACTTACGTGCGCATAAAGAAAAATGAATATCATGTGCCTTCATCGGTAAGCTCTCCTGCCCGGAACCTCATCCGCCGCATGCTTCAGCAGGAGCCGGAGAAGCGGCCCAATATTGAAGCAATTATGGTGGACGAGTTTATGACCTGTGGTGAGTTTCTCTGCATAACTCTGGTACATCGTGCAGTGAGCTGTAGTTTTGAGCATAGAAAATACTATTTAATTGCCTTGCTTTACCAAGAGAAGTGCGTGCAGTGGCAAACTGAAGGGACAATAATTGTAAAATGCAGTTTACTTTTCTGAAATAGGAAATACCTTATTTATGGGCATATAGCTTGGATTTACAGTGCAGCAATTGTTTTTGAAAAGCAATGCAGTGCCGTTGTCGATAAAAACGAAATCTCTAAAATGTCTGGTTTGATAGTGTGTTCAGTCTTCTCCAGCAATGCTGCCGCTTTGTGGAAACGTGGTGCTGCTTCACTTCTCAAAAATTGAGGCTCCATAACTTGCACAACCTGAAACTGTTTCATTGGTGGGATACTGATTCTTGCCATGGACTGGGAAACGTCACTCGCCAACACTCGGTACACGTGCAATGAGGCTGCTAACCATTTTTTTCCTGGGAATTAATTTATCTTGTCTTGGTTGCGCCAATGGCCCGTTAAGTCTGACGCCCTTAGCATGGCAGCGATTGCTCAAAAGGTATAGAAGCGTTCACTAAGCGTTCATCACTTGTTGCAGGACCCTTGCCATCGCGCCTCCCGACATCTTGCCTAACCACCGAACCTAGGTTCGACACTCTCAATGCCACCCTGAGTGTGACTGCCCGCAGACCTCTGCTGGAGCGTAACGAAGGCCGCGGTAAGTTGGTTTGTCTTCTCAATCGATCCATCGCGTCATGATTGCAATCCAGCAGAGGTGCAAGAGGTAGGGGAGGATTGGGACTAATATAAATCTATCTTGCATACCTGTGAAGTGTCAGCTACAGTTGATCCCGTATATATCAACCCTAAGGGGAACACAAAATAGGTCAATAGTATATTGATAATTCTAAATACAAAATGTGCCTCTCTGAAGCTTGTGTACAAACTTGGCACATCTCGAACAGTCTCCCGAGATTGCAAAAAAAAAGCTGTACGGACCGGACAGGTACTGTTAGTATCAAAGGTGGCTTTCAGTTTGCACAGCATCGGAGTCCTTTACCACTTACTACCAAGTCTTGCATGCTGTTGCCGCAATGCTGACTGACGTGCGGCAGTTTTCATAGATCTAGTAACTCGTAATGTAAAAACCTGTCCAAGGGTGGGTTCAGGCCCGAATTTGTTTTGATAGCTCACGCTACCCTAAGATGTCGATAAATAAAAATCCTAAAACACCAATTCGGTATCCGATGCCTGTAGCCACTCGGAAGAAATGTAGTGTCATCCTCTTGTGGAAAGTGTCTCCGACTGGGAGGCCTTTCACATTCAACACATTCATGCAAATGTCAGACATTCCAATCAAAAAACAGGGGCTATCGCTTCTCAAAAAATTGACATGCTGCTGAAGGAACCTTACGTGCACATAAAGAAAAAAATGAATATCATGTTCCTTCAACGGCAAGCTCTCCTGCCCGGAACCTCATCCGGCGTATCAGTCTGCTTTTGCTGATAACAAACGACCGCTTGCAGAGACATGTGCCTTCGTCAAGTTCATTCTCTGACATGTACTGCTCTTCAGATATGATGCCTTGTTTGACGGCATCTGCCAAAACAGCGCTGTTTTGTCGACTTGTACATTTCCGACATTGGGAGAAGTGATTGTACCCCCGTTAGGAACGACATTACATAGCTGACTGAAGATATAGTTGGCAACAGATGTTGCAGAGTGCTCTAAAAATATAAAATGTTGTTCTTCTAACATGCTTTGATTTTCTTGCAGACCTGGAGGCGAAGGTCACTCCAATCAGAAGCCACCCAGAGAAAGAGACCAAGCCAGTACAGTGCCTCAAGCCACAGCTACGTAAGTGATCTTTTTCGCTGCTAAAGCCTGAAGTTAGAAAGTTATGGGATTGTAAGGATTCGTGAAGAAATTGAGACGCTAACAGCACTGCAGCATCTGATGCAGGGTTTCAAACAGAGCCGTATTTAATGGGGTTCGTACGCCTACTAAACCTACCCCTCACTTACCCTTAAATTTGGAAAAAGATATTCAAGGGCCCTTAAAACTCCTTCAAAGTGAAAGTTCTCCTTGAATTCCTTTAGGAACGACCACAGAAAGTACGACTACACATAAAGCGCAAACTACCAAGAACTTTTTTTTTACAGAGCAGTTTTATATGCCCATAAAGCCACCATGCATTACCTCCTAAGAAAAACCCAGTTTCCTATTGTGAGCATTAACAGATGGGGTGCTTGTGCACTCTGGACCTAATTGCAAAAAATATTTTCGACCTCAGTGATTTTTCTTGTGAGCTTGTCATGCATGATGCATACAGTGGTGCATGAGCTGAACAATGGTTCACATCCACAGGATTTACAATGAATAGTGAGCCACCCATGACTTGCATTTTTGACATTGTTGTGGAAATCTGGTTCAACCAGGTTTTATAACACCTGTTTAGGGTGAAAAAATTTATTATCGTGTTTTACGCAAGGATCTTTGGCGTGTGCAACATGCGACTTCCTGTCTCGTACCCCTTCACCTTGCCCTCAAGACATTGGCTTTCCCACACAGATTAGTCGTCCAGCAGTTAAGTTTATCTTGTGGCTAAATTGCACCTTAACAAGAATGTACAAAGTAGCACAAAATTGGCCACATTTGCAAATTGGAATACAACAAAACTTCCAAGAATTGCTTCTGCTCCTGCACATCGGCATTGTTTACATTTACAACAGCCAGTGTACCTTAATATTGGTGCAGCAGAGTGTTCTTCAATAATGATTCTAAATGAGGATGGAAAACTGGGCGAGTTGGTTTTGATCCATGGCAAATAAGCAACAAAGCACTGTAAACGAAGGTGAAGGAAGGTGTGGACACAACACAAGTGCTTGTGTGCTTGTGTTGTGTCCACATCTTCCTTTTCAGTGCACTGTTGCTTATTTGCCATGAATATCGATTCTAGTGTAGAAAAAGGAAGGCTTGAAGGCAGGAGGTTATCTTGCCTTTAGGCTTTCCTATCCTTTCTAGTCCTGTGTTCTTGCCGCTACAATCGTGAACGACATGCACCAACTAGCCAAACAGCAAGTACTACTACAGAATGTTCTGCTGATGAGGCCTAACATTTTGTGCAGCGGCTCCACCAGTAGGTGCTCAAAAGGCAGCAGCAGACAGCCCGGCACGCAAGGGTGCTCCGCAAGAGGCACATCTCACCGAACTCCAGCGCCTTCTACGTCGTCTGTGCAATGCTCGGCCACCCGAGCAGCGCTTCGAGCGCCCCGATGAGGCGGAGGACCCAGCCTCGGTGCCAGTGTTCTGGGTGAGCAAGTGGGTGGATTACACCGACAAGTATGGACTAGGCTATCAGCTCTGTGACAACAGCATCGGCGTGGTCTTCAACGACAACACCCGTGTCATCTTGCTGAACAACAACCTGTGAGTTCCTCCTACCTTCGTGCAAAATGAGGCTCAAAGGAAATTGGCATTGGGGAAACTTGACTCCTTGCAGTGTGTACTGGTTCTCGCCTGTCCTAGCACTGCCCCCCCCCCCCCCCCCCGCCCCGTCTTTCAGGCTATATAGAACCGTCAAGGCTTCCCAGGCTGGCTGATACAATACCGTTAATTCAACTGTAGTCGTGTTTCTTGAATTTCTTCCCACTTGCAGATCTCGGTTGACAACCATGCATTTCTATGGCATGTGCATGACGTCAATGACTGTCTTGCTGGCACTAGGTGAGGGTGAATGTGTTGAAGATATGAAAATAGATATGAAAGGTCTGCCAATTACCTTTTGCAAAATTGGTAAATGGCAGAGTCATATGAAGAATTCTCGCATATACTTGATTCTAACGTGTGCCTTAGTAGACACAAAACGCAAGAAGTTGCGTATAGTGGAGCATTTCATACACTGTGCATATTATTACTGTATTAATGATACAACCATGTTTCTGCTTAAAATATGTTATGTAGAAGCCCTAGCGACTGATGTTCCCACTTTTATTATGTTGTGAGGCTGACTGCTTACCACGCGTTCCCTATTACCATTATGTTGCTTAGCACAAAGTCGCGGCCCAATTCCTGTCTGCAGCAACAACATTCTGATAAGTCCGGACATGATTTGCATCGCACCCAGGACATTTGAGTACTAGCCCGATCATGTAGGCACTCCTCATAATTCTGTAACTAGTGGGCGATTTGAATTGCACTAAAAGTATTCGGACCCTTTAGACGTGATTTTCTCCTAATCTAAGTCTTTTTCTTGGAACAAAACAAGTGCTGCGAGGTTTCTAGAATGGTATTAGTCCACAGTGACTTAATGGTTATCTCCCATTAACGAACCACAGGTGCTCAAAATTTATCTGAGGCACTATGGTATGCCTCGTAATCATAACATTGTTTCAGCATGTAAAACCCCAGGATTTGAAATTACTATTAGAAGTGACAGGCTCTCATCAGTGGCCATGAAGTTCTTGTAATCTAATACAACCCACATGGCATTGCGGCTGTACAAGCTGCATTAAGTTTGTGCGCGCTCTGCAACTTCACGAGGCTGTAGTATATTCTAGAAACTATGGTCGGGCTGCCGAGTGAGAACAAATGACCATTGCTGTCTAGCTGTAAAAAAACTGGCACTGAACAGCCGATACAGCAAGCTGCAAGTAAGTGTGGCTGAATCCATGTACTGTAGGATCTGGTAGAGGTATTGCATGCCTTAGTTTATTTAATGCATCAAGGTATTAGGCACCATTAGTAAAGCTTCTTCTGCCTCCCGTTTCAACAGGAGCGTGACGTATGTCGACGAGAACAGCATTGAACACTACCACACTGTGGAGGAGTACCCGCCGTCACTGGAAAAAAAGATGACCCTCTTGAAGTACTTCTGTACCTACATGAAGCAGTACCTGCTCATGACGGGCGAGGATGTGAGCCCCCGGGAATGTGACAACCTTGTCAGGCTACCATGCCTTGGAACGTGGCTTCGCACTCGTTCAGCCATATCGTTCTACCTCACCAACGGGACGGTTCAGGTGAGTCCTAATCAAAAACTACAGTTGGCAAATGAGTTCTGCTGAAATCTGCAACATGAACGAAAGTTCATGAAAGGGGAAAAATTATTTTCCTCCAGACTGTAGCACGAAGCTTCAAAATTTTATTTGTAGTTTGTGCTAGAGTTGGTGAATAAAACTGTTTCCCTCTTGCGGAAACGGTAGTCACGAGCCGTCCTTTATTTATTATGCACTGCTGTAGCCCTAGTGTTACATAATTTGGTTTGTCTGTATTGCAAAATGCAGCCGATGGTTCACCTTGTACAGGACGACCCTTTAATCTTTTCAGCCTGTTGAGAATAAAAGCTGTTAGAATGCCTTTATATCTTTTTCTCTCTCTTTTTTTTTTTTTCATCTCTCCTTTTAGGCTTTCAACTCGTTGGATATTAAATGACTCTCAATATCCTGTAGTGGTGTAGTGGCTTTGGTGTTGCACTGTTATGCACGAGGTCACGGAATCAAATCGCAGCCACTGCAGCTGCATCTTGTTTCGGGGCAAAATGTAAAAACACCTGTGTACCCTGCATTGGGCACGGCATGCTTCATCAGATCATGGTTTTGGCACGTAAAACAGCAGAATTAAATTCTTCTTCTTTCTGGGGTTTTACGTCCCAAAACCAGTTCTGATTATGAGGCACGCCGTAGTGGAGGGCTTCGGATTAATTTTGACCAGCTGGGGTTCTTTAACGTGCACTACAACGCAAGCACACAGGCGTTTTTGCATTTCGCCTCCATCGAAATGCGGCCGCCGTGGCTGGGATTCGAACCCGCGACCTCAGCAGCACAACGCCTTTGCTAACGAGCCACTGCGGCGGGTGGCAAAATTAAATTAAAGCATACTGCATAGCTCGCGCACTGGCAATCATCTCGGCGCAATGCAACAGTTTTATACTTTGCAATGTCAGCTAAAATTAAACGTGAAAGTCCATGCGATCTCCCTCTCGAGGGAGCCCCTCTTCCTGACGTGACATACAGTGACGTAAGTGCATCTACGTCGAGAGCACTGCCTGAAACATCGCGGGTTGGGGCATATGTGCCGCGCAGAAAATGGGGAAAGAATAAAATTGGTAGTTTGCTCAAGTGCGATGCATTTATAGTGACAGCAATGTTTAGTGGAGCTCATTGGCTGGTGTCTGCAATATGTAGCACCTAAGGCAACTGTTGCTGTGCAGCAGTAATGGCACCCTGGCCCAGCAACTAGGCATCTGGCATCTGGCAGAAAATAATCGGTTTACTGTCCGTTCAGACCACTGTGTGCAGCTCTGTATGGTATGCACATGTCTGCAAAGCAAGAACATTCGCACTGTAGCGCACAACAGACGCGCCAGCAGTGACAGGCCGAACGCTCTTGTTTTTAAAACGCATATTTGAAGACCTACTCTACCAAGAGCAGGCTGTGCATGCATTCCACAACTGACAGCATGGTAGGCTTGTCTAAGCAAAGGGAGAGCATGGTAACATGACACTCCTACCTCCTCTATAATGAACCAATTTGTAGAATGGCAAGCAATCTCTAGGCGACATCTTTGAACTTCCAGTGTGTCTCCTAACGCGGAACGGAGACATTCGGAGTTGCAAACTCCGCATATTGGCTATGCCATGGACACAGTCTATCGGGAAACAACCCTAGATATTCTTTTGAGTGTCGCTAAATGATTGCAGTCTGGTGTGTCCGCCGCCACTGACAGGCTTGTTTAAATTGCCGTCCCACCATTTCGTTTTGCTAGTTAATTCACACTGCAGCCATCATGGCTCCATTTTAGAGCTGTAGGCTGTAGTAATGCCCGATTCGGCCATTTGACTTTAGCACGATGAGTATCTTGTCAGAAGGCCACACGAAGCATTTGAAGCAGCTGTTAAATTTTTTGCCTCTAAGCAGCTGCTGAATTACACTAAGATTTCACTATTTCTGAATGTATGTGTAGGAACAAGGTTTGTTTCCCCCTCCTTGGACGATGGCCTTTGTTATCTTAGAATGCAGCCACAGGCAGCGGTTGCAGGAATCGAGTGAACGGAGTCATCACGTTGCAATTACAGTGGAATCTCATTGATGCAATCTTCACGGGAACCGGAAAATAAAGCTTATCATCCAAAATTGTATCCACGTATTATCCAGCCAAATGCGAGAGGTACTGGGATCGTTACCCATCACCGCCACCAGAATGTTACGTGTGGAAGGACACAGACGAAAGAGGCTATTTACAGGCTATTTACAGGCTATTTACACAGAAGCCAGACAGCCAGGCCCACAATCGCTCGCACCAAGAGCACAGACACACTTCGTCGTCTTTCGCGCGGCGGCTCGTCTCTTCAACATCTTTCGATGTTATCGTAATAGTATCATCTGGAAAATAAAAATAAACGTATTATGTCAAAACGAGGTCCAATGTAGCGGCATAGCAGATGACTCGGCTAGCCGAGCAAGTGCCAAACTGTCTCAATGTCCTACATGACAACCTTCTGTGTCATGACGTTGCGATAGTCACCTCCTGGGAAACTAAACCGAAACTAGCTGTACAAAAGCTGTGGTTTAATGCATACTTGCTTTTCCGGAACTCCGTTTGAGCATGCTTTTTGTCCATAGCTTCAAAATGCTCTTGCAACCAACACTTCCTCGCTCCTTTCCAGATCAACTTTTTCCAGGACCACACCAAGCTGATCCTGTGCCCGCTCATGTCAGCAGTGTCTTACATTGACAATAACAGGGTTTTCCACACTTACCGGCTTGAGACACTCCATAAAGGATGCCCACCAGATCTGTTCTCCCGTCTCAAGTACGCACGGACCATCCTAGACAGACTGGCCGGTACACCTACACCATCCTAGTCCGACCACCCAGCTGCTGCCCCTTTGGCATGTGTTCCCGCCAAGTGCGACTTCTTCAAAGCTTCAGGGGTGTGCTTTTTTTTTTTTTTTTTTTTGTCAATGAAGAAAAAAATACATGACTCGGGTTGCCAACAAAACTTGTACATAGTGTTTCTTTTTTACTGCACATGTCCATGTTCTTAGTTTTTATTATTTAGCATATGTCACTCTTTTACCATTGCCTGTTTCCCATGTGTTCCATCATTGCAGATGACAATATGCTGGAAATTTTCAGCTGCACATCGAGTGCACTCCTCTCCCCCATTCCCTTTTCTTTTTTCACAATGCTTTCTTTGTGCAAGGCTTGATGTGGTGTGCTATTGCAATAGCCATCAGGCATATCTGGCTTTTTTTTTTATGCCAGTAATTGCAGTTTTATATTAGTGGTCTATGCTGACTGATCCAGATTGGACCTTTCTTTGTCCTCGTATTGTTACTGTAGTGTTTTCAGTGTTGCTAACGTTTCCTATAGCTGTCTGCATACATATTTGCTAGAGACCATGATCTCGTATTGTTGCCTTGAAAAGCTTATGCAGCAGAGATTTAGCAATGATTTATTTATTGTATGTGCATTGCGCTTGGTCGCTGAAACAATGCTGGGGTTTTTTTATCAAGAGGTTAGTCTCCAGTGGTGAATTATTGGGGCAATGTAACAGTGTGTTCCATCTATTTCATGCTGTGTATCTTCCATGTTGCATTGTGCTATATGTTCAAACATGACTGGCCATATGGAGACTTATATACATTTTGCCGCTGACAATGTGGTCTTTCTGCAGAAATTTTATTTTTGCAGTCCACAAATTGCTCCAGATGCAGTGGTGCATGTAGGCTTCAATTGCCTTGCTGAATGCAGGATGAAAAATTTTGAGCTGTAATAAAAGTGATCACCGTTGCATTTTCAGCCAGTACTCTGATTTCACTTGTGTACTGCTCTCTACTTCTGCAATCTCTGCACATCTGCCCCAAGTCAATGTTGTGATTGAAGGCTTAGCATGAGTTCTTAGAGTAAGGGATCTTTATTGGCACTGGACAACTCTGCCTTTTTGCAGGCCTAGCATGCTACTGAAGTGTAGTCTGAAGAATGAAAGTAACTAAATGAGTCCATGCACAACATACTTTTACGGTATGCTATGTCTGCATTGGTTCATGAAGCCTCTACGTGTCATGTGTGCCTTGTGTGGTGCCATCGGTGCACATGACTCGTGCCAGAACGCTGACCTGCGCATGATTAACGACTTTTTTTTCTCTACTAAATACTACCAAAGTAAGGCGTGTGGATATTACAGTTGCAACGATCTCGGTGAAAACACTTTGTCCAAGGGGCATCTGAATCTTGTTCCAATGTCAGTGCACCGTTTTAGAGGCAAGACATCTGCTGGGCGTCCAGTTTTGGATACCCTACCACGGATGTCAAATTGGGGCTTTGTCAGAGTTTCCTTGTAACAGAATTATGTATTTTCGCATGCATTTCGAAGGCAATGCAGTAGCGTCGCTAGATATGGCACCGAGTGTACTTAAAGAGGTGCACTGCAGTACACGCGTCATACTTGACTCGTTTCGATGATGGCAATTTACTCTCATTTAAGCCACTTGTACATCGCGGAAGGCCTAGAAAAGCATTATGTGCACACAATGTTTGTGCTTGAAATGTCTACGCTCTGTCGCACAGTGTGTGCTGCGACTGCAAAAGACATTATAGCAAACATTGTGCAAGAGGCCCTAGCTGACTAAGAAAGGACATGAAATAGTCTTTCAGTGGCTACCAAGTCACTGTGGAATCATTGTCAATGAACGTGCCGATCAAGCAGCTTGTGAAGAAGACAACCGCCTATCAGTCCCCGCTGTCTAGGCCAGATGCTGCAAGTATGCTCCGCCTACTTGCATGCCAATGCACTTCATCAAAGTGGAATAAACCACATTTTATCCACGCCCGATTATACACCTTGGATCCAAACTTAAGCTTTCGACTTCCCTTCTGTGTAGGTTATGGTTGGGCGTCGCGTTTACCAATGAGTACGCATTCCGAATAGGGATGGCCGACAGTGCAGCATGTGGCGATTGTGGGGACACGGAAACGATTCGTCATGTTCTTTGTCAGTGCCCACAATACAGTGTGCAGAGACAATTGCTTTCCGTCGTGCTAAACCAGTTGGACGACCAGCCTTTATCGGAAGAATTCTGCAATATTGCATAGGAAGGCCGTGCAAGGGCTCCTGTGCTTCCTGAAATTGACTGGCCTGTGTCAACATCTCTGATCAGAACGCCTTTTCTGTTACCTATACCTGTATTTTTTTTTTCGCTCTCTCTCTCTTTGTACACTTTCTAACCCCAATATCCCCCACCCCAGTGTAGGGTAGCAAACTGGAAACTTGCTTCTGGTTAACCTCCCTGCCTTTCCTTTCTCACTTTCTCTCTCTGTTCCAAATATGTCCATTGCATCTTTGCAGGACACGGAAAGTACAGCTAAACAATCATGCGAGGGTCGTCCGCAGAGTGTGTTCAGCTCATCCTGTTACGTCTCAACCTGGACCAGCGTATACCTTGAACGTTTCCCACGAGGCAGTTCCTTGCATCAGCGTCGCCCGGACGGCGACAGTGCCCGACGGTGACGGGCAGACAAGGGTCCCAAATCGGCAGTGCGCATCCTTTGGGTGTTGCCCCGAGGCAGCCCCTTTCATCAGCGCAGGCCAGATGGCGACAACGCCCGACACCGTCCGTGACAAGCTGACCGTCGCGGAGATGCCACGGATTGATGCGAGAGGCCAACTTCGCGGAATTATCGTGGGAATGGCGACGATAACGGTTTCCCAGATGGCCACGCAGTTGCCGTAAATGCAAGGGCGAGGATGCAACATTGAGGTGGAGTTCTGTGAACAATACAACCCCTCTGATTGGCCGCACCAAGGTCATGAGATTCCCTAGTCGGGTCAACTAGGGAAGACGACTGCTTTATAAGGGGACACATTTGGTTCAGTGCAGTGGGTTTTTTTACGTGTCCTGAGGTGAACTTGGACGTTTAATATGCTCCTGATGGAGTGGGCTTCCGTACCAGGGGCCAGTGTACATAATGTAAATCAAACCATTTTTCCCTTATTCTTACTACTGGACGTACTCGTCAATGGGCTTGGTGGATTCGTGGCCCAAACGCGACCTTGAGCCGCAACAATCCCTAGGATATCCATAGGACGCCATTGTCACTGGCAAATAAGTGATAATAGAAGTAACCCGCCGTGGTTGCTCAGTGGCTATGGTGTTGGGCTGCTGAGCACGAGGTCGCGGGATCGAATCCCGGCCACGGCGGCCGCATTTCGATTGGGGCGAAATACGAAAACACCAGTCCCAACTACGGCGTGCCTCATAATCAGATCGTGGTTATGGCACGTAAAAACCCCATAATTTAATTTTTTTTGATAATAGAAGTACATGTTTATTGTATGCTGTTTTAGCAAGTGACCCCCCCTCCAATGCTGACCGATCTGAAGGACGTTTCAGGTGGTAAACGGTGGGCCGCTGCTGACAGACCGGCGGCTCGTGCGCGAGAATCGTACGACTGGCACGCGACAGGAGGCGAAGAGAAAAACGAGGTTCGAAGAAGTGAAGCACGAGGGACGCTTTTGTTGAGTGTACAGCCTTTAGTTGACGGGCACAGGTTCGCCCAGAATAAATTAGTTTTTATAGAAACGGCTGTCGTAACTGTTGGTTACAATATGTTTGGCTAAATGGTGTAAACATAAATTGTCAGTTGAAATAAAGCACTATTTTAAGGGCGTACTATGTGCAGTCGGCCTCGGCGCCCCCAGCGAAAATACGTTGAAAAATTTGGAGGACGCTTAAGCTTCGTCTTTAAGAGTAGAACGCGATAGCGTTATCGGGACCCGTTCGCATCGTTCGCATACGGCAAGTAGGCTTCGTTCACTGCAACACTGAACGTGGGAAAGCCAGCTTACAAAGACCAAGCTTATACCGATCCCCTTAAAGTCGGCTTCACTTTTAAACATAAATTCATTGCTGGAAAGACGTTTTTCCAGGGGCAATATAGTGGTCTTATATTAAAATGTGAACGCCCTAGCACCTTTCTTTGTTATTTTATTAATCGTTTGCTAGTGCCCCGACGCGTGCAGGTCTGGTAGAAATGCTGGAAAAGGGCTTTGGGGTGGCGAGTTTCCTCGTAGCAGAATTAGGTTTTCTCGTACATTCCAATTACAATCCGACGGCGAATGCGACGCCGAAAAAGTCGTACTTTACCATTTTTCTGACGGATTTCACTGTGAAATTCAATTTTTGTTCACCAAAACCTTGCACCACGTGGAGGGCCTGCGCGGTCGAGGTGGTTGGGGATGATTTTCTCCGCCGCCGAGCCGACATTGCACGCCGGTTGCCGACGCCGGATTTGGTCAAGTGATAAGCGCGCGCGAGCAGCGCGCTTCTTCAGCGTTCAACCGACGAGACCAACGCCGAGGCGCCGCGCGTCTCGTCGTGGTAGCCAGGGCCACATCTAGCCGTCCAACCCCACCAAGATGGCGTTCCGGGAACCCCCACCCAAGGCGCTCTGCTTCACCTTCAGCGTGCCAACGGGCAGCAGCGCCGATGAAATCATCGACGCCATCGAAGAGACCGTAGGGCCGGGAGGCCTTGAGACCCTCCAACACCAGGGAGGAGTGAAGTTCATCGCAGCTGTCGCGTCCGCAGCAGCCGCCGTAAAACTATCGTCCCGGGGCTCCGTTGCCTTGGTCCCAGTCGCTCAAGTCGGACCACGAGTCCTCTACATTTCCGCCTTCCGTGTTCCGCACTCGCTGCCGCCCTGTCTACGTATGGAAAAGTTCTTGCAATTCAAGAATCGCAGTTCAAAGGAGGACCCCACAGTCGGTACCGGCGTAAGGGTCATTCGTATGGAAATGCCAAAGCCCGTGCCAAACTTCATGTCCATCCAAGGCCACCGCATCATGTTTGACTACCGAGGAATTCGGAAGGTGTGGAGTGGAAGGCCACCTTGGGAAGACATGCGAAACGCCTCGTTGCAACAGGTTGCGAAGTCTACGGTCACGAGACTGCCACGTGCACGTCCCCTTGTCGCCGCTGTGCCGGGAACCACGTCCCAGCGGACTGTTTCCTGCCCAGGTCCTACGCCGCTGCAGCTGCAGGTTTAACATCCCCGCCAGCGTCGAATACAACGACGGCCAGCCAGACCAAAACGAGCTCCTCAAAGATTTTCTTAACGATGACCGGGCCCCCGAAGTACAAACGTCGCTAGAAGAGCCACGCAACCGCGAACTCTCGGAAACCTCGTCTCACTCGGAATCTTCAGACAGCTCTGAAGACGAAGATTCCCCACCGCTCCCCTCTTGTAAGAAGGGCACCACCGAAGTCAGCGCATCAGAGGCAGAGTCAAGCAAGACGACCTCTTCTCCAGAGCACGGAACGAACCAGGCAGCAGATTCCGCAGTGCGCGAAGGCGTCGCCGCCAACGAGCCCACCGACAAGCCGCGTCTTTTGGTTGGACGAGGGCACCGCCCCCAGCCCGAGCAGATGCCGTCACCTGGTACCGTGCGTGAGACGGGACTCCCCCAAGCCAGCGGATGTCATGTGCCTCGAACAATGGACCCGTCGTTGAAGAACCCAGTAAGTCAAGTAATCGACCTGCTTCCTAGAGTAGAAGCAATGGACACTGATAAACCAGAGAAAGCGAACATGCGAAAATGAAACGGACTCGAGCGGTTCGCATAAAGATGGTAAATCTAAGGTCCCGAAAAAGCTGCGCGCATCAGGTTCCGCCGTGGGCGGAGCTTTTTAACTAGGCCTAACATGGCGACGTATTTTGCTTGCATCATGGCGGTGGTGCATTTCCTCTCTGAATACTCAAGGCTTTCGGTCCGTCGACACACAGAGAGAGGTGTTGCACTTCGTGCGAGCACGGGGCGTCGACGTGCTTTTCTTGCAGGAGTGTAATTTCCGGACATGCCTCGAGGGGGGGGGGGGGGGGGGGGGGTTGACAGTTTGCCAATACCATCTACATAGCACTAATTTCAATTTCTTCACGGGAAATTGTCAAAAAATGCGCTTTTGGTGATGTGTAGACGATTGCGCGTCTTACATCTTAGTTGCAGTACTTAAATGCGCAAGGAAAGAAAAGGGGTTAAACAAAAGAGGGGGGTTAAGTAGGCCTAAGGAGGGGGGGGG